>NC_050521.1:5265262-5383596 GCF_002922805.2 Oryzias melastigma | reverse complement strand
AAAAAAAAAAAAAAAAAAACATACATCAGTGTGTACATATGACCACCTCACTTCATATATGTCCGCACCACCCTCAGTAATCTAATGAATTATAGTTTTAAACCCTAGTAAGTGTTTTTTTTATATAGGTAATGGTGTATACAGTACTTATACAGTGCTTTACTACCTTCCTTGAAGGACCAAAGTAAATAAAAAGTAAAAAAAAATATTAAACGATTTTATAATATCTGAGGTATTTAACTCGTAGTGAATGTATACATTCACCTATAGCCTCTATAGGCTCAAGGAAGGCAAAGAAATGTGAAGAACAATAAGCTGTTTATTTATAAGGGTTAATTTTCTTGTATTAGACATGAATGAATGAATATAAATAAAATTTAACACCTCAATGTTTGCAAATGACAGAACAATATAAATAATAAATAAAACAAAAAGTCAGTCTCAGTCACACTTAAATGTTTAAAAAAGGCACAAACAATTGGAAAAAAGAAAGTAGTAAAACGTAGTAAAATTTAATTCAAAGCTGACTTAGGTTTGATTTTTCTGTCTCAAATGGGGGCAATATTTCTGTTCAGTTTTAAAAAAAGCTGGTTCTTAAAGTTCTTGGAACTTATTTTTGCACTTTTTGCCTGAAAATGGGGTCAGCACTGCTATAAAGATGCTCAAAAAGCAGCAGATGCAGGTAAGGGAATGTTCAGCCCAAATGACAACTTCAGTAGAGGTGGGAAGGACTAACATGGGAGTCAATGGAAATTGCTCGCTCTAAGCACCAGCCTATCTGGTCAGTTGTGGTACTGCAACATTTTGTTACTTCCAGGTTGGCGTCACCCCTCGCCCGCTAGAGAAGGGATGGGCAAAAAATGAGTTCTAAAATTTGACAGAAGTGCTGCACCAGGAGCAGATTTGTGCCGTGCTTTGATAATTCCCCTTGTAAAAGAAATAAATAATATGGGATGTGGATGGAATCATGCATGAATCTTTATTGAAAAAAAATAAAAAAAATTGAGTTTTCATTGCAAAACTGTGGCTTTTGTTCTCATTTTAGTCAATGGTTGATGTCCCTAAGAGAAAAACTCAAACTCAGGGAAATGTGTTTATGTGTTTTTTTTTTCCTCTCTACAATTGTTTATTCTTTATATTTTACTCCTGATATTTTAAGTTGCCAAACAACTTAGTTTTTTTTTTTTAATTTCCTCTGCTTTTGAACATTTTATAGTAAGTTTGACAGATTTGGATGCTTATGCTGTCTGCAGACTCGTCCATCTGTTGCTGAAATGAACACTTTACCCATTTCTTTTTCAGTCTTTTTAAATTAAAACATTGCTCCACTTCTTAGTGTTCATTAGATTAGAGGGAGGGCATGTCCCAGTGTGCCGCTTTATCCTCGACGTTACATGTAGAACGAGAGCTTAACTTTGCAAGGCTTTCCATTTTAGTCTGAAATGAGGAGAGCCAGAAAGGCTCATTGGCCAAAGTGACTTTGATCCCCAGTATTTGGGCGTCCAGTGCCCACTAGAGAAGAAAATACAGCTTAGAGGAAGTATGCACATGTACCACCTCCTCAGTTTCAGGCTGCTCTGACAGGTCGTTTTCACGGTTTAAGGGGAGGACTGGAAGAAATCCCTCCAAGAGGCCAAAACAGCCCCCGCTTCATTATCAGGAGGCCTAGAAATTGAGATTATTGGCGATTACACTGATCCATCCCCTTTTCTGAAAAAAAAATCTGTTTAATCCCTATCTCTGGTGTAGCTTCGGAGGGCACCAAGGGACGGCTGGCATCCATCACAAGCCTAAAAAAAGCTCCGAACATACGGAACCAGGAGGAGCCCTGGCCCTGGCATGCAGGGAAGAAGGCCAGTTGGCCGGGGAACAAGAGGTGCTGGGTCTGATCGGGCAGAGGAAGACGCCACTTGGCCGCAGATCACAGCGGTCAGTGGGGACATCGTTGGCCTGCCGGCTTGCGCGGGGAGCTCTCATGGAAAATGCTAGTGGGGGATCTGGGAGTTCTGTGTTGACCTTAGACTCTGAACTGCAGTCACAACACAGCCGCAGTCTCCTTCCCACCATGTTCCGGCTGTCTCTGACAGCTTTGACTGACAGTTCTCAGAGATGCACGTTCGCCGCACTCTCCTTCCCTTCTCTTCTTAAAACATTTTCTGGGCAAACACAATGATTCGGCAAGACGGTTTTCAATAGATCGCGTTTCAAATAATGCCTCCTCAGATTTTACACCGGTGCTATTATTTAGAGGATAACAAAAGCACCTCACAGCGCTATAACTCCACAGCATCTTGTTTAAATGTTTTTCTGTCACATTGAATGCATAGGAGTCTGTTTCATTTGAAGTTTGTATTGATATGCTATATTGATCACCAAGAGTTCTGTTTTCATTAAATGTTGGTCAGATTCACGCATAGCCTCTTCATTTTAACCGCTACTACACATTTTGTTGGTTGTGAAACACAAATCACAAGGTTTTGTTTTCTCATCTTTGTCAATTTAGCTTTAATTTCTTCTGCAGCTTTAAGAAGTTTGTGCGCAGCGTAAATCAGTAATATATAAAAGTGGTTATAAGGAAAAAAAAAACCCTTGCGAGCCTCTGGGCATGACAACTTCATTTGTTTGTGTCTCATATATAAGGAACAAATAGGCTTTAGTCTCAGTCTTGTTTCATGCTTCATTTGTTTCTCATCACATCATTCTAAAATTCAAATATAGTAGCTTAGGAAGGTTTTGAGGGTGAATCTCAGCAATCTATTCATAGATAAGCTGAAATACCTGCTTGCTCTTGCTAGAGAAAATATGCCATGCAGTCAAAGTCTGAATTAATATAACAAATAAGTGCATATATGTCAAGTTATCACAGTGAAACACTCATTACAGCTAAAACATTAGGTGAAAAAAATAGCTATGAATGATTATTACCACTGCAGCTTTACACAAAACCTACAGTGGGATTGTGGACATGCTGTGCTGGCATGTGGTAGACAGAGAACCTGACATTCATTGTTTTCAATAGGAGTTCAACAGTAAATCCAAAAAGCACCACCTACTGCTCTGCCGACAGAACTTGACAACAACAGCTGAATCCTCACGGCTTTCACCTTCTACGGATGGCAGGATAAACAAGATGGGAGAGGAAAATCTGATAAAATGATTGCAGCTCGATGTGTTCGTGCAGCAACTCTTCTTGTTCCGCCTTCTGACGGAGGGAGCGGGAAAGCAGGCGAAAAGTTCTGTTCTCTTTTCATCGTGGGAGTTTAAGCAAACTTTGGGTTAATCACAGCTCGCATTCCCACATGAGTTAGGTTAAAAAACTTGAGGTTCGGGTTCTTGGCCCGGAGGTTGGGGACCCTGATTTAACGGGAACAGCCAGCATGTCAAAAAACGACGAGTTGGGGGACACCAAAAAAGTAGGCCAGAACCATACGTCCATATATGACGAGTTGGGAGTGAAAATGCATTGTTCACTATTTAAATAACATTTTTCCTTGTTAGTTTTGCCGCTACTTCACCCAGAACGCCCTCAGAATACAGTGAGAAAAGACTCTGCCCGGTACAGTCTATACTAGGATACATGCTAACTCAGATGTCGTCCTGTTCTAAAACTGACCATAAAGGATCAACAAAACCTTTGAATCCCACTGTCTCAAACACCATTTCCTCTCCCTCTTTTCTGAAACAGAAGGAGCTCTTCCTGCAGGCTTTCACACACACGGTAGATGAGAGTCCGACTCTGCAGGGAAGACAGCCAACCCTTTAACCAAAAAATGTCTTTCATTATGTCATTAATAGTTTCCAGAGTGTCAACAGCATGACTTTGAAGTGATGATCTTAACTTGAGGTTGTTCTTGACCTGCATACCTCCATTAAAGCTAGTGATGAGAAATTATACTCATAAATCAGCAAAGAGGAGTTCCTTCAGCCTCGGTTAATCTGTTTAATTAGTCTTCAGGGGAAAGAGAAAATATGAGGACTTTCTAAAAAGCTTTAGATATTTCTCTTTTGGTATTCTATTAAAAAAAATCACAATTGTCTAGTTCGGGACAATACTTACTGCAAATTAAATCCTTTTCAATGTAAAGTGTTAGTTGAAAAAGTGAAAAACATTTTTACAAAGGTTAAACAAGAAATGGAGGGTTGTAATTTGTTTACTGCATGACAAAGTTAACTGATGCCTGAAAAAAATGATTCATGTCATTATTTTTTGAAAGCGCCCTTTCATCTCTGTCTTTCCTTTAGTGCAGTTTGTTGTCCTCACGCTGTTCGCAATGATCCCTTGCAGCAGCAAACTGTGAAACAGAACAAAGAGAGCTGATTGATGTAATGGTATCAAACTTTCCATTTCCTTAGATGCAGAATAATGAGACAAATTTACACTAGTGAGAAAAACTTAACATCTGTGGGAAATGATGCGCATGGGGAGCAGAGGGGGAAAGAACATGATGCTGAAAGCAAGTCCTCAGCCCGAGGATTCAGTTTGGATTTGTTGACGAACAGTTTTTGTCATGTTTTCCTTTAAACACGCCTTTTGTAGTTAGTTGTTTCTATATTTTAAAGTAAAATACCTCCTCAGTTGTAACAAATTTCTGCGATATCACCCCAGCAAAGTAAAATTATAAAAGTCTTGATTTTGGTAACAAAAAACAAGTTGCAGTTTTAAGGTAGAATTACTTTGGAAGACCTCCACAAAGTTTTTAAATTCTGCTTCAGTAAGGGTCAATATGTTTGGCTAGACTGCAAATTGCTCAGCATATGGTGGAAAATGCTCCTAGATGTTGTTTGACAAAAAAAATCTGAATTCATTTCTTTCAGCTAATGAAGCACTGGCAGCTTTTTGCATACGGAACATCAAACTCAGGCTGTTTCCAACGGCATCAAGAAAAACACAGACAGGAGGCCTCTAAAAAACGGCCCATTTTGTTTAAAGCGTTCCTGTGAACAGGAGTGCTACAAAGTCTTTCAAGGCCCTTAGTGAAAAATCTTAATAGAGCGCCTTAAAGCAGCATTCATCACTCTTAAAAATATTAGCCAAACCCTGAAAATAAATCCATATTCATTCTTTTTTATTGTAAAAGTATCGACAACTTGTATTTCATTTAAATTACCAAGTATTATTCTTTCTGAAAATGCATTAAAAATGCAAATTAAAATATTTTGATGGTTATATGTTTTATTATAAAATAACACAATTTTAAAACTCTTGAAAATTTCTTACGTTACCTCTAGAATAAAAAAACATTTCTCAGTGAACTCTATGTATGATGTCAATTTAGCTCATTTCAATTTTCTTGTGTAATTGGCCACCTAGTGGTACTAAGTCAAGTGACGTAGCGCCCGTTTGTTTTCAAACCAGCTTCAAACAGGAAGTTTAGGGAAGTTCTACACTAAACTCCATTATCATAACAAAAATCGTCCGATGATATCATTGACTATGACTATATAAGAGAACTGGACTGAGCAAGTGTGACATCACCCATAGAAACTGCCTCACTTCTGGTATGGAAGTTTCTTTGAGCCATAATTCAAAGTATTATGCAATCCTTAATTGACTATTCAATTTGCAAATTGATTGTGTAATTTGAAAATTCATTTTTCAGTTGATAATTCAATATTCAATTCAGGGTTTTAATATAAAAATGCATTTTACAATTTAGAACTCAGTATTATAATTTACAAATCAATATGACAATTTCAAAATAAAATATTGAAAACAAACTAAATCGATTGCATTTTAAATTGTAATGGATTTTTAGATGTCATTATTTAAATGACAATGCAAACTCTACTATCATTACATATATATATATATATATATATATATATATATATATATATATATATATATATATATATATATATATATATACTGTATCAAGGACATAAGAGGGGCTCCAAGGAGGGGTTAACTTTGATTCTGTACAGTGGCCTATAATGCCTCTGTATGCATGGAATGTATTACAGACGTTATGCTCACTCATTGTTATGTAAATGCAGCTTATAAAAGGTTTAAAGAAGAACTTGGAGGTCTGAGTAATATCTTTATAACATTAACAGATCTGAAAACAAGGCTGACAGAACACTTAAAGGGTAATTTGGAGATCTGGCAGGAGAAGAAATTCACAAGACTCTTACTGCAGTATTTGTGCTTTTTGCTAATATAATCGTATTTTAACAGACAAAAGATGAGGAGATGGACAAATAATGCTGTTAATATAAGAACAAGAGATTTAAATGAAGGCAGAGATGGGCGAGTTTAATGGGAAAATCCCGATTAGAATCGAACGCACCAAAAGCGCCTTTTAAGACTAGCAGCATTTATTTGAACACTGTCTTCTTCAACGAATGATTAAATCAACCAAAAGCAGCAGTAACAATTCCCCACAGAAGGCATAATCCATGCTCATTTCAAGCTTATGCTCTAAGACGGTATTTTAAACACAAGCTTTTGGTGATGGTTTTATACCACACTCAGCAATCCCAGTAGGGGGTTCTAATCAATAAAGGGCATGCTCTTTAAACTTTTCCCCATAAAATCGGCTGGAAAATATGAGAAACAATTCAAAGTTCTGAAGAAAACATGCAGCCCCGAAGCATTTTACCATTTGATTACATCTCCACTGATCCATTAGTAGATTTATTAGCTAATTGAGGTCACATAAGTATGAATAAAACTCCAAATATGAAACCAGGAAATGTTTTTCAAGTGATATGATAAAAGGGAAAGAGAGATGGTCATTTCTGACAGTTCCATGCTGTCCGCGCAGGATGCAGCGTATGTTCAGTCCAGCTGGATGGAGGTGGGGGTTGATTCTCAGAGGCAGATAAGCTCTCGCTTTATAACTGGGCCATTTAGTCCCTGGTGACCCAGCCTCCCTGCCTTTGGCAAATACATAATTTTATTGCGACCCCAGACGGCAGCCAACAGTCAGCCCATAAGCCATCAGTAATGAAAAGCTCTAATTCCATCCTACTGAACACAAACAGAGTCCCACTTCATATTCATGTGCCAAGCCTTTTCCTTGAACTTTTTGTTGACCCATTCATCTATCCAGGCAGACAGACCACCTCTATACATCACGACTATTTTACAAGCCGAACAGCCTCCTTCGTGGTTTGACAAATAAAGGAATAAACAGGTTTGAACGCTGACGGAAAGTGAGGGAGGTGCAAACCTTGACGTGTGATGTTTGCATGTGATTGAGGCGCTCGTTGTTGTTGGAGATTAAAAACAGAATCTTTACTCTTTAAGATACTATTGCACATGCTGGAGATTCTGCATGCAATAAAGTGTGCACTCTCTGCCCGATGTGGGGAAAAAGACGCGCCAGCGGGGCTTCACAGCCCACGTGTGGGTGATTCCAACAGCTGTTTCCATGCGCCAAGGGAGAAAGCATGTCAAGCAGGACGGCTTCTGCTGTCACCAGCTCCTCAAGGTGTTTATTAAAAACATGGTAATGCCATCAACATAACACACACATCCAGGCATGGCCCTAGTGACAAGGATCTGCCAGTGCCCAACTGTTTCAGCGCATGTGATGGTCTGGACGTGTGTGTCGGCTTATCACACCCCCACAACAGGAGGTGTCAGGAAGCAACACAGTTCAGTGAAATCTCTGAGGCCACAAAGGATTCACTTTAGATGTCTCAGTCTCTCTTGCATTTGGAAATATTGATAAGTTCCCTCAATTAAAAGGAGGACAGAGTAAATATTCACTTTGACGCACAAGCTGCCCACAAACACACAGAATCCCTCTTTTTATTCCAACACTTTTCTCCAGATTGCAGTATGTTTTAGTGATTTCAACATTCTATTGTTTAATTCATGACGACTTAAGAAGAAGAAGAAGAAATAAAAAAGACTGTGAATGATGTCTCTTCCAGAAGAATCCACAAACTTACACAGATTCAGCCATGACAAGTGGAAGGCCAAGTTAGAGGAGATTTAAGTAATTTATGACTTTCATCGACTTCTATCAGCAGCTGAAGAATTGCATCACAAGTCCATGGGTTTGCTTCTTGTACAGAAGTGATAAAATAAAACCTACATTTTCATCGTGGAAAGCCGAATCACAAAAACAAAAAAAGTAGTAATTCTCACATAAGAAGGAGCAAATGCTTCTCCCAAAAGTCATTGAATAGGAGTTAAAATGTCAAAAAAGGCACAGAAGCTTCTCCTGTGTTTCACAGGTGATTAAGATTGCAAAAATGACCTCAATAATTTGCAGATTAAGCCTAACCATTTGTATCATATTTTTGCAGAGACCCCTATCACATTAGCATGACCAAAACTTTCCTAAAAACACCTTTTTCGGCCTGTAATCCACCATTTCGCCACTAGGAGGAGTAGAAGATGTTTTCCTGCTCATTTCAAAATGGTAGCTTCCATGAAATGGTGAAAACACTATGGCGGAAACAATTTTGCTAATTGTCTTAACCTCACAGTGAAAATAACTCATCTTTGTTATTCATTTTTAACCACTTTAGTATGAAATAATATAACATTTGATGATAATTAATTCCTACTATACATGTTAAAAATATGTGGGTCAAATCTGAGAGTGGGTAAATAAGGTGCTTTTTTCATGAACCTTTATGTCAATATTTTTCATCTTAAACTAACATTACTTAACAAATTGCCCAACAGATCAAAACTGAACAGAAAAAAAATTCTCCAAATTATTTGATGAAGGTGGCTTGCTTAAATGTCTATATGCAAATTAACAGGCAGTCCAGTTAGCATTCTCATACAAGTAAGAATTCATATTATGACATAAATCCGATCTAAATCAGTAAGTTATAGGTGCAGTCTTCCCCCCCCCCGACTCCTAAAGATGTACACAGCGTCTGACCCCCAAATTCTGCTCCATGTTTTTTACTTTGGTGGAGTATTTTAAGATATACTTAACCATTCACTCTGAAATGAAGATCTAATGCACAAAGTTGATATTTAGAGGTCATATATCATCTGTAAACATCTACCAGCATCTATCTGAGATGTGAGAAGTCTCCTCAATATTTCATAATGTAATCCCAAATGAATGCTTTCCCTGTTATTAAAACCTCGGCACCTCATATGATTCAGAATTAAATATTATGTTGATGAACAGCAGGCATAGCCATGAGCAAAGTCATAGCATCCAAATTTAAGGGCTGGTTGACAGAGTGCTTGACACGATCTTGTCCCCGAAGGCTCTAAAATCAACTCACCTTAGGGCAATAAAACTAGCTTAACCCATCACCAACAGACTCAATTAAACCATTTCTCCCTTACTAGTGTAAGGATGAGAAATGCAGGTTTCAGTTTTAATGAGCTGTTAGGATTTTTATTTGGAGCACGTCTGCGGCGTAGACAGCAATAACATACCTTTTCTTCAGAGCATTTCACCACAAAAGGATGTCTTTACTTATTTAGATTGCAGCTACATATGAGGCATATCCTTATATAGTTGCATGCTTTGATCAAAATTGTAATTTTAGTGTTTTTAACATGTTCTTGTGCAGTTTTCTCATGATGGAGGATATATATAAAGGAAATAAAGATTAAAATTGTATTTATTTGTTCAAATTAGTGTGAATCAGGAGCAGATGAAAAAGTGCAGTCTCGCCATTTTTTTGCAGTGATAACTAATGTTGGGGTTGTGAGGAGCTGTAAGCTAGTGGGAGAGAGTGTAAGCAAAGTGATCATAGGGATTGAGAAGGCTCACTCTGTGCCAACAGTCCAGCCAACAACTCAGAGGTGAATTTCTCTTCTAATACTAATGAACTACTCCTTGAACCTTTATTTGGTCGATGGAGACAAAGAAGAACAATTTCTCATTGATGACGACCTGAGTACGCATCAGCAATAGTGAACTGTCCAGCCATATTCGTAAATATTTATATGAGCTGACAGGTTGTGGTGTCGTGCCATCAAAAGTTGGAATACTGCCCTCCAACCGTCAGGTTGAAAATCATAAACTTAGCTTCGTTAGTATTGATTCGGAGGTGAAGACTGGAGAAGATCCGTTGCAAATTGTTGAAACTCTTCTGAAGAGATGATATGGTAGTCTCTAACGAAAGGCTGGATGTGTATAAAATAGTGTCATCACCGTACAAATGAATGAGGGAATTTCCAGCAGCAGTAGCTATTTCGTTTCTATAGATTTTAAACAAGGTTGGTCCCAAGATGGACCCCTGGAGGACTCCCATGGTTACCGGATGTGGAGAAGATTGGTCGCCAGCCGTATGCTCAAACTGTACGGTCATTGACGTAACTTCTGAACCAAGCAACACAACCCATTGAGAGACCTACAGTATGTGATGGAGTGGTTAACAGAATCAAGGGAACTACTGACACTCTGCAGCAACTATGACCCAGAAAACAGCACAGCGTTTTTTTTTTTTTGGCTGAATCATACTTTAAAAACCACTGGAAACGCTTTTACAATAGATCAAAAGATGCCTGGAGTGGGACTTTAAGGATCTGAATTAAAAATGCTGCTTTTCACTTTTAGATTTTATTATGAGTCTATTGACAGAAGGAACAAAAGAAGCACATCCACGCGACACGTTTGAAGTGCAAAGACTCTGCACCTGTCACTGTGACACACAGCCATTACCACCTATCATAAGTGCAATTACAGCTACATGTGTAAATACGGTATAAAACATTGCTGCTGATGAGAGCAGGGCTCAGGACTCTTTGTTGTCAGTCTGGTCGAGAGTGCCTGATGAGCTTGGCGCTGGCTGACGTGTTCACAAAAGAGCAGACACTGTGTCACAGGTAACGTGAGCAGTTCATTCAACTCTGCCTATCCGGCGATCAGTGGCAGGCTGAGAGCTGCATTCATCATCCGGTGTTAATTAATGCTCACATGATTAAATGCGAGGGGGACGCTCGCGGGAGAGATAATGCATACCTACAAGTAAAACTGGCTCTCCTGTCTCCTGCTACAGAAATCACAAGCAGGTTTTCGAAGGTAATGTCTGCCTAACAAAGCATGATTTGTTTTAATTGGGATTAGATTTTATGTCCTATTATGCTGACGAAGCTGGTATTCCGCCAAACATAGACACACACGTATCTGTGTATGTTGTTCCTGTGGGTTGTTTGATTGTAACAAATTGGCAAGGAAGGGGCCACTGCAAAGGGGGTCTCTGGAACACCTGCTTTGAGGTTAGGGTTAAATGGGATTGCTCCCTTTGAATCGTTTTGATGACCCACCACAGCTGAGTCTGCAGGTTGTCCCGCCGTCTTTAAAGAGTATTATCTGCTTGAGATTGAGCAAAACTCGGGGCTTATAAGACACGCACGCACACACTGAGGCTCAGACACTGGCTGAATGGAAGGTGATAGTGTAGGCAGCTCTCAAGGGAAGGAAGGAACTGCTTTAACCAAATTAAGTCCTTGAGAGATGGAAGTTACAGAGAAGCAAATGTGACATTGTTATTTAAAGAGGAAAAATAAGTGGGACTCGGTAACTAAGATTGATTTAATCTAGTGCATTCACTCACCCACCCTTTGCAGGCAGAGTGTGTGAAGACAGAAGACAGTCTATGTGTCTGCACACACATGAAGGAATGAGTGTGAGGGTTGCAATGATAGCAAATGGAAAATATGTACTTACCAAAATTTAAATAATGTATATATCATATATTACATAAAATCCACTGCCATTCAGGTTCTGAGGGTGGTGGTCCTGAAATAGTTCTCGTTTCTGTTCTGTTATTTGATCATATTTTTGTGACAAGTTTGTTGCTTTAACTCAGGTCTGCAACCAAGAGAATCTGGCTACAGAGAAATTATGTGGTGCCTGAAAATTAATAGCTGGAAGTCCTTCCCCTGTTGGAGCTGGCCGCAAAAAGAAACATAATTTGCACCTAAAATCATTGGCCGGAAGTCCTCGCCACGAACCACCTGCTTTCAGCTTTCAATCTTTTTTCCAGTTTCTTCTCTATTTTTTCTACCCTTTTTGCACACATGTATTTTGTTGGCTTCTTCTGTAAAGTCAATACACATTGTTGTGCAGCTTAAAATATGTGCTTTTAGCACACACAAAGAACAGACAAAAAATTGCTAAAGATTTAATAGTATTTAAAATCTGTACAAAATAATAGAGTAATGGTAGATTATGTTCAGATAGATAGATAGATAGATAGATAGATAGATAGATAGATAGATAGATAGATAGATAGATAGATAGATAGATAGATAGATAGATAGAAGCATGTGAGTCATGAACACACTGAGATTCAGGGGAGCCCCGCAGAAATGGAGACCATCAGTAGCAAATAAATTCAAGGTGTGAGGAGAAAGAGCGGCGCAGAGGACAGGTGTCTTATTGAAGGACAGATGCTGGTTAACAGCTGCTAATCTTGTCCTCACAAGGCTGTTTTGCTTTATTTACTGTCATATTCACAAAATACTAGTAGATCACTACGACTTTATACTAACTGAGACTGCAGTCGAGTGAACTTAGTGTGTATAAGTTCATTGTTTTATTAAAAAGTTTTGTCAGGATGTTGTGCAAGTGACAATTTAAAATAAAAGTAATTTATTAAAATATACTCTGATTAATGACTTGCGTTGTACTGCAACAGCTATAATTGAAGCTTAAACCAGAACCTGATCTGATACTACATATCTGGCAGAACCTTTAAACTTTTACCCCTTTTGAGATTCAAAGTTGGAAAAAGACAAAACTTCAACTTATATATATACAGTAAAGTCTCCCTTTGATCATTATTTGATATAATTTAAATGCATTTCTAGTGTTCTTTTAATTATTTTATTAGCCAAAATCAACAAATCTCTTGTTTTCAAAGACAGAGTTACTGCAGACCGGTACAAGGTAATTAGAAATTTGGTTCTAAGTTGTGAGGAGGACTGTCAGGGAAGATCAAGTCTACCACAACTACCCGTTATACATCTGTTTACACTCTTTTTAGCTTACAGCCCTCACAACTTCAGCCTAAAATTACACAACATACAAAAATTCTGAGCAGAATTGGAGCTATCCAGTCGTATGGAGGAAGAAGAAAACGTAAATGGATCTTGTCGTCTACACGTGGATGCATCACAATGGAGCAGAGCAGGGAGTTTGTGGTCATCGATGATAGCTTCTTTGTCACAAAAACAGGAGTTTTTAAATGGGATTTTGATTGGTCAACGTTTTGAATAAAGACGTACTCAGAAATGGATTTTAAAGCCTAATTTCTCTATATGTGTCTTCCATTATTATTACAATGGTAATGAGGGGTCTCAAACTCAATGGCACAGGGGGGCATAATCCAAAACACACCTTAGGCCAGTGGCCAAACAAGATAAACATTTATAGAACACACTAAAACTACATTTTTAAAACGTTAAAAACTTTTTAAAGCAGGCTGGACCTTGGGACGCAGCCGGTACCCTAACCCCAGCCTGGTCCATGTCTGGTACTAAGTCCCGAACCAGAACTGATCTGCGTCTGGTACCAGGTTAAGGTTAGGATACCGGTGCAGTCCACATCCCAGTACCGGACCAGTTCCGGTTTGCGCCCCGTATGTTGGGGAGCTTTGTTTTATTTGAATTTAAGAAAGCGACGAGTTGGGGACACCCAAAACGTCAAACGAGGGTCCTTAGCCAAACATCAATATGCAACGACTTGGAAATAAGAATGTGTTCTAATATGTTACCAGCACAACATAAGATCGAGCGGTTAATAACAAAAATATAATATGATCTAGAGGGCCAGATCCATCAGGATTCCGCCCCCGGGCCTTGACTTTGACACATGTACTAGAACATGAACGATCCAACTCTATCCATTTCGTTGACCTCCAGGACATCATTAGTAGGGGTGTGCCAAAATATCGATATTGCGATATATCGCGATATTTAGTCCTGCGATCGATTCTCGATGGGTTCTCACCAAGTATCGATATTATATTTTCATTTGAAGAGGCTGTAGCGCTGAGCGTCTGAGTCGCGCGCCGGAACTATGGGCGCACGCTGCGTCGGACTTTTAATAGCGATGCACGCGCTCATTCAGGAGAAGCACCGGTGAGATACAGGCTCTGTAGCGCGTGTGTGAAGCATGTCTACCTGTCAGCATTCATCATCCATCTGTAGGAGATCCACCCGGTAAGAAGTGACTTTGTCTGAGCGCTAGAATGTCAGCGATCACTTACTTCCTGTTTGCTGTGGAAACTGAGCGCGTGCTACGCAGTTGTCTGTGTATGCTTCAAGGAGCGTCGGAATTTTCGCTTTCATGCACTTCAATGTTTAACCTGCTGCTGTACGGTGTAACTTTGATAAATTTATAATGTGATGTTTTCAAACAATGTAATTAGAATAGAATAGAGAGAGAGAATAGAAAATACTTTATTAATCCCTTTGGAGGTCCTCAGGGAAATTCAAATTCAAGATCAATTCAATTACTTGTTGCTAATGTTAATTTTAAAGTAATTCTTAAATAAAAAAGCAGGATTTGATGTATGAAGTTAAATTTAAATGTAATTAAACTAAAGTACATGAATTCACTGCAAAATTAGGGAGAATGCTAATTAATTGAAGCACTTAAAATTATATTTATTGTCATTATTATGTATGTTTTAAGGATTTTACCTATTAACTGCTGACTGACCAAATGGAAAAATGATAAAAATTGGAAAAATAATCTCAAGTAACAGCCTCAGTAAATCAGCCTTTATTTTTGGATGCTCAGCCCTTTTCAAGTGAGAGAAAAGTGAACAAAAAATTAGGTCAATTTTGAGAGAGGCTGTAAAACATTATATCCATCATCCTTTGGTGGGACGTTCTTTTGGAGGTAGATAGCTGTCACTACTTGACTTATTTAATTTTTGTTCTCTTTACAACAATTCTGCACTAAGTAGTGTCACTGCTGATCATGTTTACTATTGTTAACATTGAATCTGACAGATAATTCCAATTCAGTTGTTGTCAATGTTTGTCAAAGACATAGTATTACTGATTTCAACAATGTTGCACAAAAGTGTCTATAATTTGTTGCACAAAATAAGAAAAGTTGTTTAGTATGATTGTGTTTAAGGTAAAAAAGACAAATGGAGATATATTGCCCCCCAAAACATGTTCTATATAATGTTAGTTATTAGAGAGGGTTTTTACCAATTTTCGCAGTATCGCGATATTATCGATATCGTGAGCCATGTATCGCGTATCGTATCGTATCGTGAGGTACCCAGTGATTCCCAGCCCTAATCATTAGCCAAAAATTCCACCAGAGAAAGTCTATGTGATGGCACTTAGGTGTTTTTACAATAAACCTACCGGGCCTTAATCCAAATGGTACTCTCCAAAGTCATTTGTAATCAATTTATTTCATTTTTTACAATGGTATAGGTCAGTTTGATCAATAACTTGCCCCAGACAGATCGATCTGGGTGGATTGTAGGAATATAAAGTAATTAATTGATGAAGTCGATTAATCACCCCTACTGTTTCTAAATTAAGACTGAGGCAGCAGTGAAAGCTTGTCTGTCTTAAAACAAAACCTGTGTGAACATAAAAAAGGGAGGAATCGAATCTTTATAATCAGCAAATTTCCTATAGGAGATAAAAAATTGAACCCATTCAAGAATCAGGCTAACTTCTTGAATCTTTTGTGAAAGACACTTTTTTGAATATTTATTGTAGTGCTATGTTTAATAAAAATCCACCAATTAAATAAGTTTCCTCCTTTCGTTTTTTATTTTTATTTGTTGGACATACTTCACAGTTTTTCCATCCCTCACACAAGCCAGGATGGACAGAGCCCAACAGCCCAACAGAAATGCAAGTACTCACACTAACACCACCCCTGGATTTAGCTGTTTAGCTCCACATGAGCTCCATCTGTACTCAAAGCTTTCATTGGTGACATGTGGCCTGTCCATTATTGGTCTATTAAAAGCTGTGTGTTAGTCAATGGGACTCACGCTGTTCTGTAGCGAATAGGGATCTTGTATTCTGGCAGAGAGATTAACAGCATCAAGCACTGTGACTTCGTTTAATGTCAGTCTCCCTTTGATACTTGGCACTCGCGTTTGAGCAGGAGTAAGATTAGATCTTGCACACAAAGTAAGTAAGTGTGAGATGACACCCATAAGAAAGAGGGTGATGCTGGTGACATTTGAATATGAGTTCAGAGTAATTGTTTGCAAAAAGGCGGTTGTCAAATTTCTACTTTATGCTCTGAAATTTGAATACAATTTTTAATGTTTGAGTTCATCTAACAAGCTTTGATCCACGTGAATATGCTAAAATAAATTAGACAAACATAGTTCACTTTTGGATGAGAAAGAAAAATCAAAGGTATGCAGTTGGTGTATAATCTATAAACACGGTTTTAGAGGCAAACGGGCCGGTAGGACTTTTATTTTCTCTGTTTCATCTTTCCCCTAGTGTATCTAACGGACTATTTTTGCCGTAGCCTGTTGCTACCTGAGGAGCAACAGAAAGGTGGTAATGGAGGGCTGACTGAGGTCTGTCACTTCATGCTCTTTCACCCCAGGGACTCTGAGTGGGAAAGTAATGGCCAGGCCTGCCAGATGTAGCAGTCACTTTTAATCAAGCGCATGACTGTCACTCTGGCTGTATTGATCCCTGTGAAGTCCCGAGGCAGCCTACTATCGGACTGGTTTCTGCACCACAACAACTTCCCTGGCGCCTTTCAAACAACTCCTCATGTGGTGGCATCTTAGCCAAGTTAATCATAATGCTGTTTTGCTTCAAAGAAAAAAAAATCTCTGTGAGCATGGGCAGACAGGGTCATTTCCCCTGCCGCTTATCAAATCATACGCCATCTTCTCGTGCATGAATTTTAACATGATCCAGGTATCAGCATGTGATTTATGCACCCATGTTTCCTGCTACGCTTTTTACATGGCTTTGTGTTTGGAAAAAAAAACACCCTTTTTAGTACTATAGCACATTAGGGCTCTTCCATAAAGACTATTCCCAAGGTTAATCTTTGCCTTTTTTCCTATTTATTTTTTTGCCTTGTTCTTATTTCGCTCAGAGAGGTTTTGTAGGATTTCAAGAGGAGTTGACTATAAAGATTTGGCACCTGGCTCTCTTCATGTTTTTTTCAGAGATCTGTTACAAGGCAGTAGTTTTATTGTTCATTTGCAGAGGCCACGGGGACTGACTATTACTGGGGTTATAACTCGGCAGGATGATGAGGGAGGAATTCTAATGCGGATCCATCACCAGTGGCGGTGGGAAGGTGATGGCAGGACGGAGCAAAGAGGGATTCAAGTATGTCATGAGCACGAATACCATCACAGACATGTATTTAAAAACCTACTTAAATGACAATTGTGTCTTTGGTGTTTTTAAAATGTCCTTTATGGCATTGATTAAAGGATAAAGAAACTTATCTTAACATTGCATTTCTTCATTAAATTTGTCCATTTATATTAAATAAGATGTACATTGTCAGGCTCAACCAATTTTTTTACACAGACACTGTAAACAGACAGATGATGGGAAGTGCGGTCGGCCTTACTCTGTCCCAACAGTCCCGCCAACAATTCAGAGGCAAATTCCTAATGCGCTCCTGCTGCTCTGCAGAAACTATGTCCAAGAAAATTACAGTTTTTTTATTTTTATTTTGGCTAACCATATTAGAAGACCACAAATAATGCTTTTATAATAATTGAAAAGATGATTAGAGTGGGGCTTGAAACTCAAATTGTGTAGTGAAACACACTTTAAATGCTATCTTTATTCTGAATTTCATCCAAAACTAAGAATTTTTGTCATATTTGTTTATTTAATTACAAATTCTTTAAACTCTCAGTTCATAAGAGTTTATTTTGATGTTTCCCCTCCATTTCAAAAGGCATCCATTTAAAAGGTTATTTTCTTTCATCAGTGAAACTCCAGTTTAAAGAGTAAAGCATCACAGCTGGCTCCAAGAATGAAAAAGGGCACGTTCAGAATTCTCTGTTCCAGTCACAGGGTTGACTCCGTGTGGTAAACCTCGCTGACAGATGCTTACAGTTCGAGTAAAAGGAAAGGTATTAGGCAATGACATGTGAAATGGAGGGCAGACTGTCAAGCCCCCCTGCATTGCAGATGTACTCCACTGCGCCATAGTGGACAGCCAGGACGGGTGCACACTGTCTGAGTTTTTGGCAAAGGAGGAATTGTCGTGACCTTTCATAAAATCTTGGTAATTTTAGGTCTTGGAGCTTAAAACTTGAAGATAAAAAAGGGTTCAGAAGCAGCAGGCTGTCAAATAAAGCATTCATAAATCTCTCAGTTAGAAGCTGTTATGCACATCCCAGGCAGAATGCTGATTCTTCATGTGTTAAAGAGGTGGTGGTTGTGTTGTTTCTGTTATATAGGGTCCTGCAACCGTGACTTTTTATGGGCCCAATTTTTCCGCTTCCTTCTATTTGAGAGAAACAATTTGAAGTTGTAGCTTTTTTTTTGGCTTGGATTAAACTTTTATGAACCTTGCAGGGAAAGTGGGTTGTTTCAGTTGAGGAGAATAAGATGTAGCTAATAATAATAATGCAACCAAGAGCACTGGGAATAATTCAAGAAGTCGCCACCAGCTGAATATGAAGAACATAACTATGTGAATGAATAAAAATCATAGATTGTCTGCTGTGCCAGGTTTACACTGCAGAGAATATATACAGCACTAATTATTCTGATTGCAATAGAACTACAGACACGACCTCTGCTGTAGTATATAAGTATGCTTATGCAAATGAAAACTGCTGCCATTGTGCTTCTGATTGAGGTGCAACAAGTAGCACACTTCATCACAAAAGTTTGTACTGCGTGCACCTGCTGGATTTTTTTTCCCTGGCTTTGCCTGTGCAGCAGCTTATGTAAGAAAAATCACAAGAATCCAGAAAAGTCTGTCAAACTTCCACTGGTGAGTTGGGGAGAATTCAGGAGGGAATCAGATCTTTATCTGAGATTTGCAAGCAAGGTATCAGACTGTTCCTTTCTCATGCACACTACTGCAGAAAGCCATAGTCTCCTACAAAGTAGGACACTGACTTATACTACATTCACATCGGCCTTGGCACTGCACGTTCAAGCAACCACTTCCAATGAAAGTCTTTGTAAAGCATAATTTGGACTTCTTTGTTCAAATTTATTGTGTTCATGCATTATTACAGAGGCTTTCTGTCAGTTTTCTACATTCAAAACGCATTAAGTGCTTGTTGAACTTTAAACTATCGAGGATTCAGCTTTTGCAGTAATGTATGGGGGTAGCATCCTTTTTAATTCCGGAAGTACCAACCATTTGAAAACTGATCACGGAGGAGAAATGAATAATTGCAGTTTAATGGACACCAAGTCTTTCATAAATCAGAATGGAAGTGTGACTCCTAGGGGGTGGCTACCTGGACTGGAGCTCCTGCTCTGCACGCTCTTTCTACCTCTTGTTTCTGGGGCTGCCAGGCCCAGTCTTCTGTCTCAGTGGTGGGGGTCTAGTGTCGTGCACCCTGTCTTTGCTGAAGCATTCAGTGTGACCAAGGCACACTCTAAGTTTGTATTCAGATTGGAAAAGTCCGTTAGTTCAGATTGAGTCCACTTATTTGTTCTGAGTCGAGTCAAGTCTACATTAAGACTGGCGTTTACCTATTTCAGTTTTGGACCAAGTCTTGTAAAAGCCATGTGGCTGAAGATCTCTTCAGTCATTGGCCATAAGTTATGGGGGTGGGCCAAAACATAAAGAGAATGAAGGAGGTGATCTATGGTGCTTATTCATACTTTTTTTTCTCTTATTGATCTTGAGTGTCAGTTTGAAAACCAGGTTCAAGACTTTTTACTGCTACTTTGGTACAGCAAGGCTGTTACTGGGGACACTACGAGATACGCTAATAAGTGTTTGTGACATATTCATGGTCGGGAAAACAGTGAGAAGCAATGTGGATCACGTTAAAAGTTGTTTTAGGGAGCCTGAATTCAGCCAACCACATTTCAATGAGTTGCTGTTTCTCATTACTGTGGTGTAATGGCATGGTTTTAAGAGAGTTCCATTAAGGAACTAAAATAGAGCTTTAAGGATGACGTCATGACAGCTCCCTAACCATGTACCATGTAAGAAGACACAGAAAACCCAGTAAAACGTGTTTTTAGCTGTGTTAAAATTAATGTTCTACAAGTAAAAAGCATGACCAATTACTTCCTTTTTGTTTGACCACAGGCTACAGTGGCCGTTTGGTTCCGGAGCAGTTCTAGGTCCGGATTTGACCAGGATTCAATCTTGAGTATTCAGATTGAAACTTTGTTCTGCATTATTGGGGGAAACAAACTCTGGTTAACCTTAAGCAGAGCAAATGTGTCCAGTCTGAATACACCCTTGGAAAGTGACATTTATTTCCCCCAACCGCCCCTCTTCACTTTTGTGCAAATATGGGGATGTGTACACCCCTCTCCAAGAATGTTGGATATGTAAATATTGTGTGTACCTGTCTGTGTGAATGAGTAATTTAAGTCAGTAGATCCATGACTATTGTATGATACTTTAAACCTGTAAATAACTGTGTAAACATTTGTCAGTGTGTGTAAGTCTGTGTATGTAAGATCAAAGTCATGCAATTTACTTATGACACCCTTATGTTATGACTGTATTATGGACTTCTGCCCCCCCACTTCTTTCTCCCCCATCTTAATCCCTTATCCCCCCATCTTTAATTTCCCACTCTCCATCTCTCTCTTCTTGTTTTTCCTTCTGGTCCAGCAAGAAATATGTATAAACATAATTATTATAAATAAAGCTTAGCCTCAAAAACAAAAGGGGTTTATACAAATATACACTTTGTTTGATGATTCACAAACCCCTATTGTAACAGTAAAATCCAACACAAGAGGCCTTCAGTTCTTATCGGTTTGCTCAACAGGACCAGTTAAAAAAAAAAGAATAGAACTGTGAAATAAAGATTTGCATCGCTTGGACATTTTGCACCAAGCCTCTTCCAACTGTGAGTACATTGGCTAGTATTGAGTAGTGAAAGACTAGTGTGAAAACCATATGCTGAAAGTGCGTTCAAGAACCTGTGTCTTTAGCAGTCTTGTACACGCGTTACATGGCTGATATGCAAATAATAGTTAGAGTTGACATTTAGGTTGTTCTCACACAAGGGTAGCCATTTACAATTTCCCCATCCGGGGACAGTTTTCTTTTTCATCTCTCTGCCAGAACATTAATTATATTTGGACCTTTATTTAGTTTTGTTTGTGTTCTCTCAGGAGCGAACTGTAGACAGAAGCGTTCCAGACCACCTATAGTTCCAACATTTGAGAGGAGTTATGCCTGAAACAAGCTCCGACCAAGAAAGAAAAGAGGAAGCACAAAGAAGGCAATTCCCACCTACACCTTGTCACAACACAATGTTTACCCACCAGACAGTTTACAACTTCTTGTGGTTCACACTTTTTCAGATTTGCTCTATGGACTGATTTTTCTTTGCTTCTCGTAACAAACTGTGATTATGTTGTTTGTTGCCTTTGGTGCAATCCCGCTGTTTGGTCCTCAGGATTGTCCATGGCGCTTTCACACTTGCCAAATAAAGTGGACTATCTGAGGAAAGAAACCCTGGGGTGGATCAAACCTGCCAGTGTGAATTTGCCCTGAGTCATCAGCAGTGACAGATTATGGGCGTAGGCTTTGTGTGCATTGGGCCTTCCAAGTACCGTTGTTTAGGAGAGTGGGAGGTTTAAGATTTCTTAAAGTCCCCCTATAACATTTTTTTTTTTTTTAAAGCGTTCTCAGTACTGTTTTAATTATGATTATGAAGTTCTTAACCAAAATCCCACACTCTAAATGTTTTAAAAAGCCATTTTTCATGTTGATCTGAAGCCTCTGTTTCCAAAATCTCCTCTGAGGGGGCGTGGCTTCTGAAGCTGAGCTGAGCAGCCCTGCTCCTGATTTAGCGCATGTGCAGCAGAGCTGTTGTGGCATAGAGAGATCTCATTAATTCAAACAGAGCCTGCCCGTGACAGTTTGATTGACAGAATGTACAATATGTATTTGTTTTTAACCCATAAAAACCTACGGTGAATGAGTGTAACAGAAAAATGACTGAAATCTTTGCTCCAGTCAGTCTGGTGTGGTGCACACACATGCACACATTGATTCATCCATTTATTTTTTGAACCTGCTGAATCCCTTTCGGGGTCACAGGGCTGCTGGAACAAACCCAGCTACTATTGGGTGAAGGTGAGTTGCACCCTGAACAGGTTGCCAGGCTGTTGCAGGGCCACACAACCACAAACACCTAGGGGAAATTTTGAGACACCAACTGACCCTCAAACCATATTTTTGGCACTATATGAGGAAGTTGGAGCGCCCAGAGAAAAACTACACATGCACAGGAAGAAACATGCAAACTCCACACAGAACGCTCCCAGCCAGGATTCAAAACAGGGCCTCGTCACTATGAGGCGAGAGTGCTCACTACCATATAGCCCACAATCACTTTTTCAAAAATGTGTTTTTATTTTGTAAAGTTTTCCGTTTCAGCTTTGTTCTTCAGATCCTATTGACAGAATTTGGATATGTTTGTGGCATAGTGACTGAGGGACCACTAAGGCCCAATCGGAATTCTTTGCTTCTCCCTATAGCCCTTCATTTGGCCCTCCAAACGGAGAGTTATGATAAAATAGTGTCTCATATTTCGGACGTCACTTTCATTCAATGACGTCACCAATAATTGCCGGTCCGCTAGAGTTAGCGCGGAGCATCCAGTGTTTAAATACACATAAAAGCGGTTTTATAACTTTAAAAAGGTCATGCTACAACAAGAAGTCATTACTTACAGTTAAATGTAAATGTGAAGAAAAGCGCTTGTCAGCGGTTTAGCTTCGCGATGGAGGACTTTATATTCCTCCGCTTGGAGGGTCGGATTTAAAAAATACATTTCCCGGACACAACTTGCACTTTAACTGCCCCTTCAAATGGAGGGCAAGAGAGAAGGGAATAATTCGGATTGGGCCTTAAGTTGGTATTCCTAAGAAAATTTGATTGGGGGGGGTGCGGTGTGTGTACGGGGGTTGCCCAGGGATCTATTTAAGTAAAAACTGCCACTGGGAAAAACAACAAAATGCCTTACTCGTCTGATGTCTTCAGTCTTATCTAGAGGAAACAGACAAATAGCTTTACTAAAGCAGTACCACCACGTGCCCTGTATAAAACAGCTGTCAAAATTGACACTCACAAAGAATCTATAAGGCTAATAAGTCCCCTAAGCTAAATTGAAACATTTGGCACAAATCAAGGTTCCATTTCACCATCCATATGAGAAATGGAGATGAACCAAAAGGATGTTTTTTTATTTTAGTTTTGCCTTTCAAGTACGGCAGTTCTCTAGCAGACTATTACAGACGGCAAATGTCACAGATGGGATGCAACGGCACAAGCCAAAACATGCTTCTCTTTGTAGTTTAATCTGCCGGACACAAAGACAGGGGTCCTCTGGCATTAGACAACATTTCTAAAAGCTTTTCCTTAAACATCAAAATCCTCTTATCCACTCAATGCCAATGATCCACCCTAATCTAATTGCAGTTGTTAATCAGGAAAATCTCCACTTATATCTCTTCATGAGCAAATTGCATGGAAAGATCTAAGTGTTTTACCATAAATAACAGACTTAAAACAGCTTTTTTAGTCAGTGTTCTTTAATTACTTCTCAGGTACAACAGCCTTGATTCCATTGATAATGATGTTTGCTCTATGAAATCTTTATCACAATAGTTTGTTTACATGTGAGCACACACACCCACACAAAGCCACTGGAACTTGCAGAGCATCCACTAGAGATTACATTGTCGTGTCATTAAGACAGCCCCCTCGAGGGGACCATTACAGTACAGATGAACGGTAAAATACTCACCCTACACAAAGTACACAGCAAGGATACCTTAATTGGCTTCACTCACACAGGAGGGTTGTAGTTTTACAACACACACCATAGAAAGCTGAAACCGGACTCCTAAACCTCCGCTGTTGTGACGTGCTTTCCGATAAATCACGGCGGATTTTATCGCTCTAATAAAAATAGATTGGTCACAGTACAGTGTCTGTCCGAAAGCAAATAAAATTTCCGTGGAGTTGAAATCGTAATGGGACTATATAAATTAAATCAATCAATACATTGATTAGCAATTATACAATGGCGGCAGACCTGAGCATAAAACATTTAATGTGAGAAGAATGAGGACATGGCCAATTCTACCATGACAACAGCGAACATCTAACACTAAACTGGCTTTCACAGGCAATTATTTTCTTGTTTCATGGGTCATTATGGTCGCCTGCCAACGCCTCTTCATCAGATTTGTCGGGCTAACCTGAAGCAAATTTTTGGACATGTCTCTTCATGGAATGTCTGGATGCGGTATTGCTTAGTTGTTGACTTCCATATAAATAACTATTCTGTGAGGTGGATTCAGCAGGTAGGGGTGCAAACAATTTTGTGGATGTCTATAATAGACAGTTTTACGATTGAAAGTGGAATAACAAACCTTTGAGTGCATAAGATGAAGAACAGGCCTTGTTCTTTTGTTTCCCTTGATTCCTTAGGAAACATTATTTCATGTCTGCAAGTATCGATCATGTTGTCTCTCTGCATCAGTCGTGTTTGGAAGTTTTTCCATCTATGTTGCGGCAACTTTTCAAAAGACAAATGCAAATATAAACTTCTTTCTTTTTTCTGGATTAAAAGTCCCACTCCAGTCATCTTTTAATCTATTTTTGAGGGTTTTCTCATGGTTTTTAAAGGGTAAACAAACAGGACACTTGGAGGCTGACTCCACCCACAGCCAAAATTTAAAAATCCAGTCAGAGGGGTGGGGCTGAGGAACAGGAGTCTAGGTGACTGTTATCATTACTGGAGCTGCAGATCATGACGTGGAACTTCTGAAATGGCGTGGGACGATCACAAAATTCAAATGTAATACCTTGTTTCAACCTGTAGGGGACAGCACACAGACAGTTTTAGACCATCATTTTTAGAATTATACAATTTCTTTTTAAATTTGCAAAAAATAGTCAGCATTTTTAAAGCCTCATTTTAAGAGGTCAACAGCCAAAAAAAAGTTGATTAAGGGTTTGGTTACCCTTTAAATGATAATTATGCCATTTTAGGCATAATCAAAAAAAAAAAAAAAAATCTTAGTTTTTAAGGACATAATTTTTCAGGGGCAGCAGGAGTTGCTTAAAAAATTAGTCTCTAAATGAGTCCCCCCCTTCCTATCCTCCATCTGTTTACATCCTTTCCCACTAGCTTACAGCCCCTCACAACCCCAACCTAACATTACTAGTACAACAAAGGTTTGAGTTATCCAGTTAGATGCCAGATTAGACGAGGAAAACAAAGACGTACATGGGCTTTATTTATTTTTATTTAACCTTTATTTTTCCAGGAAGTCCAATTGAGATGAGATCTCAATTTCAGGAGAGACCTGGGCGGAAAGGCATCATCACAAGAAAGACATGCAGCTGCAACAATAACGTAGAAATAAAATATAATCAAAATGAATAGCATAACAATATAACAATATTGTTATATTTTATAACAATAATAAAAAGGTTAAATCAATGGTAATACAGTCAGATCAAGAGTGACGTGCATATTCTACACATGTCATTACTCGTCTCCATGTCATCAGAATGAAGCGGTGCAGGGAGATTGTTGCTGCTGTACTAACTTAAACGTCAAAATTACAAGCTTTTTTCAACAGAATTTGTGCGTTGAATAAAGACATACTCAGAAATGCCATTTTAAGATTAATTTTCTTTATATATGTCCTCCATCATGACAAAAATGCCACAATAATGTGTTCAAAACACAATTTTCTTTGGAGTGGGTCTTTGAAGCTAAAAAAATAAGAAAACTACGCTATAAGCACTTAATCATTGTCACCTGATTTGGGATTTTTTTCCCCCTTTTTTCTGGTGGTTTTTCCCACCACAAGGCTCCAGACACAGATAAGCAATACTTTTTTTTGACATGCCAGCAAAGAGTTTCACTAATAGGGCATAGCACTAGACCACCACAACAGACCTGTCTTGACCCAGTGCAGGGAGTTACTACAGCAATAACAGAAACCCTCCTGGACTTCCAGTCCACAAACAGAGACAGTTATACTAGTGGAGAGCCCATCCAGGGGACTACGTGAGCAAGTGCTGCTGCACTTTTTGATTTGTTCTTTTGAAGTTTCTCCCTAAGGAATATTCATGGTTCAGTTCGTAAGACGTAATTTGATATTAAACAGTTAAAAACACTCAATGAATTGATCATAGCATCTTAATCTTAGTAAAAAGGTAGGGATGTATTGATTTATTTTACCAATTATTCGATCTGTGTCATAATGTTTGGTTGCTGGAACGATTCATAGCTGACATTGGTTCATTTTATACAATCTGATTCACTAACCTAAATCCAGGACATCTTTAGCCAAAATTGTTACCTGTGTGATTCAGAAACAAAAGCCTGGGTAGTAAACAATGCAGGTGAAGTTTTCCAGATTTCTTGTAAAATAATCAAGTGTAAATTAAATGTGTCCAAACAAACAACACGTTTTAGTTTCATAAATTATAGCCATCTGTTGTTTTTCCACATCAAAATATTACAAATGGAACATTATTAGAACATTCTACCACACTGTATAGTCATATTTCTTTGCTAAGTTCAAAGTGTTTCCACATATTGGATCGTAATGATGGATTGATCATTTTTTGCTATATCACACATATGTTGTCCGCTGTGATGGTACTTTTTATGCTATAGTAATATAAACATGCAGCACATCGGTCCTAATGGTATTTACCAATATAGACTGGTACAACTAGCCTCAGACAGATCAATCTGGTTGGATAAATCGATTCATCAGTTTATCAAGTAATCTTAATGTAGCACCTCAAATGCTGATTTTGGACCAGAATTGCTCTAGGTTCAGAGGAGCAGTGTATAGACTAATAAAGTAATAACCACAGACCACAATAATGATTTTAGAGTATTTGATTATTTATAAAATAATAAGACATAACAAAACATCTTCAAGTCCAGTCATAAAAATGGAAAATTAAAACAGAAACCCAAAATAAAAGTTGTGCACAATAAGTTTTTTCTGTAAAAATAATTTGGTTTAACCCCGGGGTTGGTCAATTTTTACCTTGCAAGGTTTTTGATTCTCTTTTTATTCCTTTCACTTAAAGCTATGTTAGTTCAATTAGCCTCTCTTTTATATTAATTTCAAAATTAAAGTTCACCTTATATTTAAATGTCTTAATTTAAACCGTTAACACAAATGTACCCGTTTGGTTCACAAAAATGAAATAAACAAAAATATACAACTCCTTAAATCAAAACCATATTTCAATAAAATAAAAGAAATTTCAAACAAAAAATAAGAGGAGAGTCCGTTCCATCCTTAGGTAATGTTTTTTTTTTCTTCTAAAGGAGGTTCCTGGTGACTCAGCACCTGTAGAAAAGAAGTAGGTTGTGTCCTACCACGAGTTTGAAATGTTCAGTTTCTTTCTTGTAGCAAACGAGGTTCCAGAGGTCTTGCCAGATGCAAGTGTTCAGACTCCAGTGGGTTGGCTCGCCATCAAAGTACGTCCGTCCTCTGTGGTGTGCAGGAACTCGAACAGATTCACAATGGTGGTGAATCTCACGAACGGAAAAAAACCTGACCTGTCATACAAGTGCAATATATAAAATAAAAACACAAAAACATCAGTCTTTGCACTAAATTACAGGTCACACTAACACACTGTACAGTGTGAAATGCTGCTAGCTCACACGAGGGTTAGCTAGCTAACGGGACCTCGTGGCTCGTTAGCACGGCTCAAAGTCACTCAAAAAGGGCAATATAAAAGTAAAAAAATAAGAATTTCAACTGTAATCACTTTACAACATAAATTAAAATAGAATTCAGTATAATTCACAACCTTACAGTGAACCAAATTAAACGAAAATATTCACTCACCAAATCCTTTTATCAATGTTAAACAAAAATAAACTCCAGTCGTCTGGGAGGCAATATCTCACAAAGAGATGAAGATATTTTCTTTTCTTTCATAAAAAACACAGCGGGGACAACTCGCGTGCGTTCTTTTTTTCTTTCTCCAGTCGAATCATCCAGCTCTAATACCGACCTAATCACATATCCCTCCGCTGAAACTCAGCTTCACAGATACCACGTGTATCCCTCCGCAGAAGTTCTGCACTTCAGTGTGAAGCGCCCTCTACAGGATGAAAAAAGAATCATTTATTTTTAATAAGGTCTAGTAACCTGGGTTACATTAACAACTGGGGTTGGGCACTGAAATTCAGTTCCAAGTAGAAACTGTTATGATTTATGCGGTTCTACCGAAACCAAAAGAAGCTGCTATAACAGTATCAGCTTTCTGTGCTTAGTTTCACTGACGGTCTATTTGTCGTAAGACATGTCAATCACTCTGACTTTGTTCAGTACTTTGAAGTTCTAGACAATCCTTCTGCCTTTCTGTGATAGTGGACAGGCTCACATAAGACCTGTGACAGGGCGAGCACGAGCACACACAGCGCTCGAATCAGGAACTCAGCTTTGGGCACATGACGTTTCCAGTGACCTGATCATTGAGTGCTTTGTCCTGTCACAGCGTGGCGGTTCTGTGGTTGTAGCCAGCCTTCTGGACTTCAGCGGAGCCCGCAGACAGACAGCCGCTGGAGAGAGCGGGAGCAGTCTTCTCGGGTTTCCTGAACTGGAATATTTTACTTATTTTTGTCGAGACAATATAAGAAAAAAATGTCGCCTATTTTTCCTCCCTCTCTGGGTTAATCCGGGACAGCCTTCAAACTTAGTCACAGGGACACAGAAACACAGCGGAAGCAGCTGTCATCCAGATACACCGGAGTGAGATAAAAGCCCCTTTGAAGGATTTCTTCCTTTTTTTTTTCAGAGACTTTTGTAGAACACTTCACAATAAATAAACCTGAACAACGTCATCCATGCATTGCCTTCATTGGAAGTGTGACAGACGGCCACATGCAGCCAGTGTCTAGCTCAGGATCACATGTTTGACAGGCGGCGAGTAGGGGGCCACCAGTTTGCGGCTCTGAGGTTTGGGAGGTCTGATTTAATAGGAAAAGCCAGCACGTCAAAAAACAACAACACCCAAAACATCAATTTTTGATACAGACGTCTTAACCATGCGTCAATATGTGTCTTGGGAATGAAAATGTGTTGATTTGGGAAGATGTAGGTATTATTTTTTATTACTGAAGTACCGAAATTGGCACCGATTAGGAACCGAAACAGAAACAAAAGAACCGCTTTGGCACCGGAACTGAGTAAAACCCAATTGATGCCCAACCCTAACAACCCTATCAAATGGACTTCTTTTTACAGACCTGTGAATCCGAATGCAAAATCTTTTAGAAAAATTAACCTTTTAACACCGGACCTGTCAAACCCAAACAACACATGCTCTAGTTTTATTGTAACTCTGCATGTGTTTATGCGATCAACGTCAATCCGCTGATTTTGACGCAGAAAAAAGTGTATTTTCATCTCAGCTTTGCGTTGTTATGCAACACACTGCTAATGTGAAGTGTTGACGGTCAGAGCGAAGCTGATTTTCTCTGCTTCAAAATCTATTAGAATGATGTTGATTGTGTCAACAGTTGAAGAGTTTTGGTAGTAGAACGAACGTGAAAACTCTGGTGTTAAAAGGTTAAAATAAACATATAACCTTGAAGTATAATACACATATACGTGACTTTTCCTTCATCTTTTATAATAGTAAAAGTTCCAACAACTTCTCTGTAGCCATGTATCAGAATCACCAAACACAAGTAAACATCCTCCATTCTCCTCAATCTCTTTGTATTCTCTCCCACACTTTTAGTGCCAAGGAGAAAAACAGCTGACCTGTTGTTATCCATCTCTTGTGTTACTGGAGGGGCTCTAAGTGATAAATTCAGCTCTTACTAAAGCCCACTGGCAAGATACCAAGCACATGCTGTCCTTTAAATATTGCTTTTTAAGTGTATATTGTTCAGATTTTAATGCTGTGTTCAGTTTCCAATGCCAGATTCAGTCACTGGAGTGTCCCATTATCATCTGCCAATTCAGGCGTGGCTGATTACTCCATCTGCCAGACTTTGTCCAAAACAATGACACTTATCCGCAATCCGGAGTTTTCCAAGAGCAGAAAAGGATTGCAGCAAATCTGCTCATCATTTTAACAGATGTTTGGACATTTTTTTAGACAAAAAGAATTATAATGCATAACCCCTAGTTAACAATTTGCAACATGCTGTTTCTGGTATTTTTAAACTTAGCACAAAGGGGGAAAACTGTTGTGTTTGATAAATGACGTCGTGGGCAGAAGAACCACACACTGTCACAGCAGCAGATCACACACTGCTGGGATGGCATCCCATTCTTTAACCAGCATTTGCTCCATGTTGGCCAACGTTGCTGTGTCGGTCACTCTGGCACGCCAGCGCACAAGCTGATCCCACAAGTGTTCAATGAGTTTGAGGTCAGGACAGCTGGCAGGCCACTCCACAGTCCGCACTTCCAAATTCTGAAGTTAGTCTGATTAAACCAATCTGTGAGGGGGAGCTTTGTTGACTTGGAAGGCATAACTTGGTCTCATTCTGGAAATATCCGATGCTACTGGTTACAAAATATCTTCTCTGAAATTCTCTCTGATAAAGAAAAGCCTAATTTCTTCAATAGGGAAAAAACAGCCCAAACCATCATACTGCCTCTGCCAACATCATGTAAATGTATAGCTGCAGGAATCATCAAATGATTCTTAATGTTTTCTCCCCATTGACCCAACAATCAAACTTTCTGGAGTCTGGCTCTGTTACGTTTTCAGGTTCCAGCTCACGTGTTTGGAGACACCAGAACAAACAGGATGTGAAAGGCAATCATGTCAGCTTCCTGACAACCCCATAAAACCAGAAACCAGCTGCAGGTGGTGTGTTACTGATGGTCAAGGTAAAGAGCCATGAGTCATATCATCTTGAAAACCTTAACTACCAACTTGGAGTCCTCCTATGACATTTTTTTTTATTTTGAAAATAGTGTTATATTTAAGATTATGAAATTTTTAACCAGAATCCTACAACATAAACCCATTGAATTTATGAATTTGAAAATAAAATGAAAAATTGATTGAATTTTGATATGTGAGTCTTAAAAAATTGTCCTGCTTTTAATGTTTACATTTCACAATTCATGTAAAAAAAGTAACCCAAGGAGAAAGGATTAATAAGAACATGTTTTTTTTTATCTTTTAACATTGCAGTGTTATGCCATGGGAGAAGACACTAACATATGATCTGACATTTGCCTTCTTATGTACCCAGAGCATCTCCAGCAGAGGCTTATAGTCATCTAGCTCCAGCATGTTAAACCACCCACAACCTTTTTCAAACAAGTTGGTCTTGATGTACTAAATCCACCCAACATCTGCCCTGTGTCGTGGTGAAGAGAGCCTCTTCAGCCTGGTCCCTCCCATATCAACCTCTCAGGAGACCTCCAGCCACCTGTGATATCCCCCTTCACACACAAAAAATGAACACACACAGACCCACTTTTTCACTGCATGAATAATGCATGCTCAGACTGTCCGCGGTAAACTAATGAGTCAATGGCTTTGAGAGCCTGGAGAGACAGACACCCATGTGCTGTGATGGTTATATCAAGCAGTCCCTTCACTCAGGTTGTGCTCAGCACCAGATGTCCGCGTTGCAGAATGATGAATTGTGGGTCGATCTTCTCGACCCTCCTCTGCAAAGTCACAACTTTAGGAGGCAGGAGCATGTGGTTTTGGCACGTGGTGAGATGGAGGCGTGTTCGTACTGTGAGGGTTCTGTTGGCATTCGCATGCAAGACTCCAGAGGAAGAGACAGTCGACAGGCTGATGCAACACTGGGACAAGGATGCAGCATGGCCGTTTTAACACATGTAATACATTAAATAAAGGATGTATATAACTATATATATATTAGTTTAAATGAGAAAAATGGAAAAATGAATGTTTGATATGCATGTGCCAGGAAAAACAAAAAAATATTTGGCTCAGTAGTTTTTTTTTCCCATTTTGTTTATCAAACGTGAAGACTTTTTTTCCTCATGAATTGCAAAAGGAAAAAGGAAATGGTATGTGAATGCCGATGAGAAGCATTTCTACTCTTGCGATCTCTTGTGGTTCTTCGACAAGTTTTTTGGAGTTTTAACGCTTCCAGCTGTTTTTTTTTTTACCATTCTGCTTTCAAAATTTCCAGCTCCTTCAGGAGATGGATGTTTGCACTTTTCTGCACTCTTTTGTATTTTTTATAGTTTTTGAAATATTAAGCTTTCTTGTGCTCATGGAAAATGAAAGGGGAAAAGCTCAGAAACCTTTAAAAACTTTCAGCAGTGATTTACAATTAGGGTTAAGCATTTAGGAGCGGTTATTCATTTTGGAAACTTCTATTCGATTACGTTTTTATTTCAATAATTCAAAATCATTATATAAAATAATTTCCTTACATTCATAAAAAATAATAAAAATTAATATATTTTTTAGTTAATTAAGAATTTAGCTGATATTGTGGCATTTTGGAAACCTTAATGTGCATTTCTCAGCTTGTGACTGTGTTTTTCACCTATGAATTATTTATTTTTGTTTTCAGCTTTGATTATTTCACTATGTCACTTATTCTATACACTTTTACTTTTAATTGTTTTTATGTCTTAGCTGTATTTGTTGATGTTTTCCCCTTGTTTGACTGCAGTCATGTTATGGTAACCCAAAGATAAACATGATTTGTATTTTGTCCCTCCAAAGTTTTCCTTTTATTCCAGCTAAGACTTCTCAAAGTTATCCCAGCTCCTATTGCATTTAGCAACAGATTTTTGTGTGATTTAATTTTCTTCATTTTTTTTTTCTCTTGTAAAAGTTTTAAACTCCCTGTTTTGGCTTTGAATAAATACTCCCAAATACTATAAATTATTTCAGAGTTAACGTTTTATTTTACTTTTTTTTCTTGTATTTTTTTCTTGGTATGTCCAGAGGAGAGACAGTGAATAAATTGGTCGATTAATTAGTTCTAAAAGAAGAGCAAAGAGGAGGTTTATCGATGCAGTGAACAACTACGTCGAGGTAGTTGTTGCTGTTAAAGTAAAGGATGCAAAAGACAGGGTTGGATGTAGGAAGCCTATTTACTGTGGCAACCCCCGAAGGGAAAAGCCGAAAAGAAAAGTAAAAGAAGATAATTCAGCATCCTCTATGACCTGCTTTAGTTTCAGGATTCACACCTGCACTTCTGCGGGAAATCCACTTCTTCCAATTTGAGTATTTTGTTGATTTTTAGGCAACACAATAACTACCTTTTGTGATGTGAATAGCACACAAGCAATTCAAGTCTTAACAAGTTTTCCAAGACTACAAACGAATGTAAAAAAAAACCTCTTGTGACAACCATGTTTAAGCCCCTACTGCTGCCATAACAGTTTTTTGGGACAGACAGAATTTCTTCCAGTGACAGAAAGAAAGTCTGTGTAAGGAGCAAGATTTCATTAATTTTCCTTTCAAAGTGAAATGTCTGCCTTCACGGTGTAAGTGTGATCCCGCTGACGGTCAGGGCAGTCTGTGAGTCGAGCTGTAATTGGGGTGCTTGAGCCAGCACATCATTCTAAAAAATATATATATGTATATATAAAAGAAAAAAAAAGAAATGAAAACCTCGAAAAAACTTAGTCTAGTATGATTAGAATAATGTGGATGGATTCCGAAATCTAAATATGCGATTCCTGAGCTCGTGGTAGTGTTTTTCATTCCATGAATGATTGCTTTTTTTTCTCTTTTTATGTTTCATTTTCAATCTAAAAGATGTAAAACAAGAAGCAACATGAGAGAATTAAAATAAAAGACAAAGTTAAAAATGTATTGCTCATTAAGCTTGAATATTAAATTCATTTCAGTCACAAAGTCAACAACTTTTAGGGCTGATGGGGTCCTGAGACCTCTAACCAAACATCGATCTGTCATACCACTAAACAATTAGTAAAGAGAGGATTTCCCAAATAAACATGCCGTACGCCTCACTGTCTGGCTCCAACTGACAAATCTTTATTAGCTTTAGGTGGCAGGAAGATGTGAATATTGATTACCATCTGCAGCATTTTACTCAGAACATCTACATCCTTGTGATTCATAATTCAAAACGGCCATTTAGATGAACCCTGAAAAAATGTTAATATTTTATACATATTTAATAGGAGTGCTACAAAATAAAATCATTTCTACCTGACTTACCAAGCATCGGCCTTGGATTATTCATGAATAATAAAAAAATAGAATACTGCCTATCGTGACCTCCTTCTTTTGTCTCAACATCGTGGCGCACATTATTGTTGGCATTGTTTTCTAATTCCCCCCTGAAGCCTGTTTGCTAAAAGAGTGGACTTTATAAGATAAAAGTTAATCTTGGATTTGAAAGTCAGAACTCAGAAAAATGTTTTTTTTTCTTTTGTCAATTACATTTCTGAAAAATCCTGTTTTAAGCAAAAATGCAGTGAAACTTTACAATATATTCAAATATACATGATAGAGGTCTTCTGCAAATATAGTATTTGAAGTGTTTTTGGCATACTTTTGGTAATTAACTATACAAAATAGCAATATTAGGATATGTATGCCGCATGAATGTTCGTATTACACGTCTATTTTAGGGCTTTTTGGGAGATTGTTGATCAGTTATTATCATTGACAGCAAATGAGAACTGGACAGAGTGAGCATGACAACTCCTATAGAAAATGACATACTTCCAACAAAATGAAGTCAAATCAGTCTCCATTTTTTGGCAACGCGCAGGCCGCCATGTTGGAGCCAGACGATGTCAGTAAGCAGTGGCTGGTCAGAATCAGCTGAGTCATCGTTTCTATGAACAATCACTCTCACTAATCAGGTGTGAGCTTGTAGGAAGTCCAAACCCCTACCACTTTACAGCAGGCCCCAGAGAATGTGTTAATCAAAAGTTTCAAACGTTTGATGTGAGTGACACATTCTCATTCCCATGTCATCACATATTAGCGTTTGGCTAAGGGCCCCTCCACATCACTTTTTGAGGTTTTGGGTGTCCCCAAATCGTCATATCTTGATGAGCCGGCTTTTCGTAAAATCAAGGGTCCTCAACCCTCAGGATGCAGTACTGGACGTGTTACCGGATGCAGTTACATTTGTAAAATATATTTCAAACAGTTTTTTCAATTGTTTTAATAAAATGTCATCTCATTAAGTGTTAACTGAATCACACATGAACACATAACATTTTGAATTTGGAAGTCCAAAGAGTGACAAGTACGCTGAAGATCGGTAACTAACTTGTAATGTCAAGGAAAAAAATAGCAAGAAAATTCACCAAACTGGAATATTAATTCAAGGCAAATTTGAAAGTCATTGAAAGTTAATCCAAAAAAATATACAAGGGAAATACTTGTAACCCTTACTGGTTTGACAGCAACAATTTGAAGTCTATCCATATCTTTCGTCCACACAAAATTGCTTGGCTGCCTATAGATTTTGGACGATCATTAATGTAACTCTGTTTTCAAGTAATTTCCGTTGTTACATTGATGTGAATATTTTGAGTTAAAGATGTGCTGCTAAGCTGTGAATTATAACTCTTCTGTACAACCTGGAGTCAAATTCTTTGTTTTTTTTTAAATCACCAAATCACTGCAAGTAGAGGATAAAAAGTCATAGACATCTGTAGAAGCTTGTTGCAGTGGTTATGGGTTAGAGTGAGTCACTTCATCCCACTATTTGACAAGATGACTAATAGTGTGTGAAGTAAAATATGGTACAAAGTTGGAGCACAAGAAGTAAAGAAACCTTAATAACTCAGCTCTCATGTGGATCTTTGATGTCACAGAACCCAGAAAACTTGACCTGGTCTCTCAGTGGAATGTTCTCAGAATCAATACAATGACCCAAAGGAGTATATCCTTATTTCTAGAGCATAATGATCTTAAAGGAAGACCTGAATTACACATTTTAAGATCAATTTGTACATTATTTGCACATATGTTTACTCTTGAATGTATGTCCTGCTGTTGTTAGGTGAATACAACTTCTGCTTAAATTATTCTATAAAGCAAAGGAAAACAACCGTTTCATTAGATATTGCTTAAGAAAATAATGTTTTCAAGATCTAGGGATGTTCCAGATTTATTGTCTTAAAACAAGTCATTACAAATCACTGCAAAATTACCAGGTTGTTCGTTTTGTCGAGTGTAATAAGGAATTTAAACTAGAAACAATACAAATACCATTTGGTGAGATTTTGTGCTTTTGTGTATGAGTTGTGTTGGAAGCTTTAGATCACTCTACACACTCAAAAAATGTTCTAAAACAAGAGGTGTGCTATAAAAAAGGGACCAGTGAAAATGTTTATAGCAGCTTTTTTGTTGAATTCCTGAAGTGGAGGACACACCAACATGGACGCTCAGTTATGAAAGAATCACTGCACCGCAGCTACCAGTCGAATTCATTTGGGGTTGATTCTCTGCTCCTCTGCACTCCAACACTTGTATGGTGTTACCTGTTCTCCACACTTTATAAGTGCTGGAGTGGGGCTCAACAACCATAGGAATGCTCCTAAGCCTTCGTGTGTGCAAACACCATTGAAGGATGAATCATGGCCTGTGTGTCATCCAGCTTTCCACGTAGGCTGGTCAGACTTACAGAGAAAGGATTCATGTGATCATGTTATGCTAAACTATACGGTCACTTTATTTGTCTATCGTTTTTTCCGCGCTATGAAGCACACTTAAACACAACTCCGTTATAATCCAATTATATGGATTGATTCTGGTGATGTTTACTGATGTTGAAGGGGTTTTGAGAAGTACATCGTACTCTGTAAAGGTTTTTGGTCAGGTTTTTCGGGAAAACGTTAACTTGGTTAACATGTATGTCAGTGTTTTTCATGAGTTATTAGCAAGGTCGAGAGCTATTGTCACAATAGCGTTTATTTTCAGTAGTATCAGTCTCAAAACACTCAAGTACACTGTACAAAGTAAAAAAAAAATACAATAATATTACTTTAAGAAACATTAAAAACACAATAAATAAATTGACATCAGGTGAAGATGAAGTCAAGTTCTGAATTTGGGAATGCAGATTTAAAGGGATGGGTTTTGAGTCCGGATTTAAAAACTGAAAAGGAGTCAATATTCTGGAGGTCGAGGGGCAGAGAGTTCAAGAGCTGGGAGGCCGAGCAGCTGAAGGCTGGGCTCCCCATGGTGACCAGACGGGCTGGAGGGACGGAGAGCTGAAGGGAAGAGCAGGGGTCTTAGGAGGAGATTAGACAGATAGGAACGTGTAGAGAAGGAGTTTGAATTGAATCTTGAAAATAACCGGGAGCCAGTGCAGGTGTTGTAAAATGCGAGTGATGTGATGGAAGGAGGGAGTTCTGGTGATGATGCAGCTGAATTCTGGACCGATTGAAGTTTATTCAGTCTTATTGGGAAGACCAGTCAGGAGAGCATTGCAGTAGTCAAGGCGAGAAGTGATCAGACTGAACCAGAATGGAAGCTGAGTGGATGGTGAGTCAGGGGCGGAGACGATTAATAGGTGAAAGTAGGCAGACTCAGTAATGCTTTTAATGTTAGATTTAACGGATAATGAACTGTTAAGGATTACACCCAGAATCTTCACCTGAGGGGAAGGAGAAACTGAATCTAAAAGGAATAATTCGGTTTTGTCCCTGTTGAGTTTGAGGAAGTTTAAGGTGAACCAGGTTTTAATTTCAGACAGGCAGGAGGAGAGGGAAGAAGGTGGAAGAGAGGAGTTGGGTTTACTGGACAGATAGAGCAGGGTGTCATCAGCAAAACCATGTAAATCTAAATTTACGGAATATATTACAGAGGGGTAGAAGGTAGGTAATGAATAGGAGGGGACCGAGAACAGAACCTTGAAGAACACCAGAGGAAATGGATGAGGACTGGGATTGAAATGATTTCAGTTGAATAAACTGGGTGCGGCTTAAGAAGTAAGAATTAAACTAGTGGAGGGGGGTGGACTTAATACCAAGAGATGAAAGTCTTTACCTGTTTCTAACAAGGTAGGGAGTTACAGGTATTGCAAATATGCTAACGCTTGTAATGTGGCTAATTACATAGCGTATTACAAACAAGTCCTAGAGTTACTGTGAACACAGTAATCAAGTCTGAGTGAATTTCTTCACTCCTCACTACATAATGTGTTCTTTCTATTGTAGTGCTGTCCGAATCTACAATTCCAAAATTGAATGCCCTAGAAATTTCCCAGAATCCTCTATGACAAACCAGTGTGCATCAATGCTCACTAGAGTGGGAACTATAGACCACAATGCATTGTGTTTGTAAATTTCTTGTGGAACAAAATTAAATGTAATAAACCATCTTCATTTTCATCATTAGATGTCATGGGATTTATAAACAGTTGTCAAACTGAGTACTGTATTCAAAGTGTAATAGTGTCTGAACTGCTTTTGATCCAGGGCACGAGATAGTCTCATAGTATATATGTATGTATATATTTCATTTTTTGTAGGTAGGGAGTAGGGAGGGAATTCGGATTTAGCCTAAACCTTTTGTCTCGCTTAAAGCACCTTACAGTTTCTTTCCTTTTAACAGTCATTGCAAATAAAAGGTCGTTTCTCTTGCTTGCTTTTTAATGGCTCTAGTTCACATCCAGATGCTCAGGGACTTACAGTTAGCCTTAATTATTTAAAGATTTATTGACGAAGGGTGTGTTGTTCTAATAATAGCATTGTAAATTTCCCCTAAACCCACAAGCACTCTACACAGTGGTGTCTCAATTCTCAGGTTTCTATGAGGTTCTTCATTCTCATAATTTCTCATATCCGTGTACTAAATGTATTTGTTCATTTTCCTAAATTATTTTTGGCGTTATTTGGGCCATCGAGGAATGTAGACAAGTTCTATACAAGTATACGCCATTTATTATTTTAATAAATAGTCTCATGATGCTGTTTTTTTTTAGTGTTCATAAATGTTTGTATAGTCATGTGAACGCCTTTCCACCTAAATGCTATCTTTTTGTTTGTTTGTTTGTAAATATTATTAAAATAAGTCTATTTATAATCTCATTTTTAACATTTAAGAATTATCCTGCTTGGAGGTATAGTGTAAGAGTTTCTGCCCCGAACCCAGTAGGTTGTGGGTTCAATTCCACAGTTGGGTCATAACAAAAACTGCAAAGGATTTTGGACCAAATGCTCCACACTCAGCATCAAGGGGTTGGATTAAGGACTCAAACCACCAAAGAGTCTCAACTTGCATCAGTGGCCACATCTCACCACTGTATCCAGAAAATAATTTTCACTCACCTGATCGCTGATGGGACTTTAACTTTTACCTTTGTACTGTGACACAACCTCCAGCGTGTGTGAAATATACTGTCCTTTATTTCTGCTTTAGGCAATTGTGTTCTGGATGTTTGCAAGAATTAAAAAAGTCATGTTTTTGCTGCTAATCTAATCAAGACTGACTCATTCTGACTCATTTTACAATTACAACTTTGCTAGTAACACTTAGCAACATTCATCTCTTTTACAACATTTTTTAAGGTGTCAAAGAAAGGTCTCCATGCATTTATCTGTACCTGTTAATTGAAATCCAAAAGCTGCTGTCAGCACAGTTCAGTGACTTGTAAACCTTGTGTGTAAAATAAGAGTTTTCTTTTCGTGAATCAGACAGTTTTGTAATATATGTATGCAAATATATATACTGTATATATATATATATATATATATATATATATATATATATATAACTTTTGCTTTCTCCTTGAGGCTGACAAACTTTTAATCAGATTTATTTTTTTATTACTGGATTCACTCCAGCACATCCAAGTCATTCTTGTTGCATGGTCATGGTTAAGAAATTCATAGGCTACCTTTTTTTAAGACGTCTGAGGCAAAAGCTAAATTGCAACACCCAAGTTAGCAAAGTTAGGAAAAACAAAAGTTTTTGGAACTTTTTTTTTTTTGCAGAAAAGACTCAATGAGGAGACAGAGAAGAACTTCAAAATGAAAGAAAGCTTCATTTAACAGACAGAAAACAGACGTTTTTACTTCAAATATCGATTCATATTGACAGTAGTTCTCACACACATAATAATAATATAATAAAATGCACAATATTCAGGAACCAGCTGTCTTATGTTATGAGGATGCTGCTGATAAAGTTGCTCAAATGGTTTATTATTATATTTTTGGGGTCGCACCTTAAAAGTTGGACAAGCCTGAAGTTGGTGTCTGATTGTTTTTAGCTTCTGCTTTGACATTTATGTGTTTAGGGAAAAATCTATGTCACATTTTAATGATCCCCCCACAAAATTTTGTATACAAATAAAATGGAAACATTTTTATTTTTATTTATTTATTTATTTATTTTTTTTTACAAAAGATGAAGATTAACTTCCCCGTCAAAGGTTAAGGGAAACTTAAGGGGGGAAAAAACTGTTCGATATTACACCAGCCCTGGACCTGAAGAAGGTTTATGACCATTGACTTCCATAAGAGTTTCAAATAAATTATAATGGCTGATGACTTTGGCAACGCTCATTCATGGCCGTGTTCAGGAGACTTGCTAATGGAAGTAGTATTTTTTGTTTCTGTCTAAATATGTTTTTAATCCTTCCTTACCAACAGAAGCTTCAATGTTCAACCATCACATTGCTTCCCTTGACTCATCTGTCTGTTCAGTCCAGCATTTTAAATGTCTGTTTGACTCAGAAACGTCACTCAATCAACTTTTTTCTAAATTTCAACAAGAAAAAGTTTCTTTCAGCTGAGGGACTTCTCCGAGTTGAGGCCTCTGGCATCCAAGGTAGAAGTAGAAACGGTTATCCACACCTTCATTTCATCACGCCTGCAGTGGTCTTTATTCATAAGCACAGATTGCTCCAGTTTGAGCAACACTCCATAAGCTCCCAGTTCATTTAAACATTTTACTTTTAGAGCTCTACATGGCCAAGTTCTTCATCATATCACTGATTTTTTTTTAAACCTCACAAACTGTCTTGATCTCAAGCAGGGTCTTTTGATTTACAGGACAGAACAGTCTTACTGGTCGTGAACATTTCTACAGTTTCTCCTTATGTGGTAGCGGTTGTAGTGCACAGGCAGAGTGGTCGACCTTTGATTGGAAGGTTCCTGCTTTGTCCACCAATGTGTTCAAGTGTCCTTGGGCCAGACACTAACCTCCACATTGCTCCTGTTGTTTATATGTTGGTGCCAATATTACAATGAGTTCACATTGGACGTGGAATTTACTTCAGCTCCAGTTCACACCAGATGCATACTTTTCCGCGACAGTTGACGGGTACTTCTGCTCAGCTGTTGTTATTTAGAGCTTCTGTAATTATTTGATATCGCCCATCTTGACTTATTGGCAACTGCTCTCTGCCTGTCTCTCGTTGAAGCCACATCCCCTGCTCTGCGGTTGGCCTACTACACTGATCTGTATTTATTCAGTCACGTAACTCCTCCAGTTAGTCACAAAATCTCTGACAACTCAAGAGTGCTGCAGGGGCTGCAGGAATTTCCCCAGGAGGGGACCACAGTTTAAGAGTACACCAGCCCTTTCGCTACACACACACACACACCCCCCTGCACACACTCACAGCGGGCCTGCATGGAGAAATGGCATCAGCTGACTCAGCTGCAGCTCGGAAATATCCCGATAATTGCAGAGGATAATTATCCAGAGCAGGTATTTATTATTGATGAAACCTGCAAATTCTGGATAGAGATCCCCTCTCGCACTTATTTGACAAAGGAGGAAGCGTGCACTTTTTTAAGGCACAGAGACAGAGTGACACTCCTCATGAAAAGTCTATTGTTCTGAATAAAAAGAAAAGAAAACTCTTTATGTTGAGCAGTACTCCAATGTTCTTTAATAAATGTTTACAAAGCATGATCAGAAGTGGATGGATGGATCAGAAGTGTTTTTTGATGAGTATGGATCAGTTACGGACATTCTTCAATCATGTTATGGTTGGGACGGAGACTGAGGGTCCTCCGTATTGCTGGATTCGACATAAAAGGGGGAAATAGCCTATTTTCATAATTTTCACAAAAAATATGATATTTGTCAATAGCTGTATTTTATTGTGAAAAATTGGTTATATTTTGAAAATTGACCAGATTTTCTCATATCTTTTGCATTTGCTCAAGGCCCACACAAAAAATATACAAATTGAAACAATTGCTGTACTGCGCCAGCCACCCACGGAGGACTGCAATGCTTCGCATCTGGTATGAACTACACCATAGATTAAGAAGGGGGCCAAATGGAAGCGGCCTCCGTTCCACACCGACACCGGCACTTCCGTGTGCGGCGTGAAGCCGGCGTAATGCAGCAGAGCCGCCGTCAGTGTGTGACTGGGACTGTGACCGTAAAATGCTGTGGGCTTTGTAGGGAGGGAGTAAAGTGCTAAATGAGCATATGGCATACTTGTTCCTTTTTTAACAAAATATTTATTGGAGTCAAAGGTCAAACTGTCATATTTCCTGCAGATAAATGTGCTTTGAAATGTAAGTCCTGCAAATGCTTCAAACAAAAATTAGTCCCATGTTTTATGGAATTTGACTTCCACCTGTGTCATCCTCCATACCTTGTCTATGTCTCTCAACTATAGTAGATTTACACAACTCCATGTAAACACAGCAGGATCTGTGATCCAAACGAAGAAAAACTGACAGAACCTCATTTTTTTACTTACTATGTAAATCCACAGCAGAATGAAAGCTGTTTCTTTTTTTTCATTCTCCTTACATTGTTGGTGAGCAAGGTCATGTGCTGCCAGCTCACTGGCCTGTTTGGCATTGGAGGCAGACAGTCTTCAGGGGGGGAAAATGAGGAGCACTTGCACATGCACTCTTGGCAGATGAACAAGGTGTGGAGCTTACCCTCATTCTTTTGCTGAGGTTTTACTGAGAAGAAAGGCCGTTTTGGCAGACCGGTCCTTTGACTAAGTCTGCCTCTCGGGTTCAGAATAGAGCAGACAAAGCCCCTTTAGCACTCAAAACTTGGCCTCTGTACAAATTCTGCAGAGCAATTCACGAGGCTTCTACCCTGAGTCTCCTTTAGAGAACAAATAGAAGTCTGTTGGGCTCTTCAGTTTGGTTTCTTCCACAACAATGCGGCCATGATGGTGGTCACAAGCACTTTAAAGTAAAGACTGATCTATTACCATTCATCAGAGACGAGACTGTGTGATATAATTATCAAACTTAGGCGCATGGTGAGCTAGTTACAGGCCAAAGGCTTGGCCACAAAGAACCAGGGTTTAGATAAAAGACTGACTTCTTTGTGTTACTAGTTTAGGCTTCCTGGGAGATATAGTTGTTTTGACCCAGCGAGCACAATCAACTGTCAACTCTATCATTATGTCAGCCTCACGAGAAAGAACGCCTTACTCCCACAGAGAAAGAAAACATGGTATCTACCTAGTATAGCCAATAATGCAATCACACATTATTCAGTAATCCAGAAATGTTCATATATTCACTATATCCGACTGTGTGTCATCAGTGCAAAAGCCCAGCCTGGCAGCATTCTGTAAATCAATACAGACTGAAGTAAAAGCTTTGTCTAGGAAAGAGTAAAAATGGATCTGCCAAAATGTCATAAAATCACAAAACAGCTAGTAATAGTTCAGCAGCAAAGACGCTTGGGAGTTCCGCTACAGTCCTGCTGCTGCCTGTTTCAACACTTGGTCTCACGTCATCCTCATGTGGTCTTCCAGAAAGCATCAAGTACGACACCAGCTGCAGGCTGCATGCATTTTAAAACTGTCATAAGCTGAACTCTTCAAATTATATCAATGAACGAGGTATGACGAATGCTGGACAAGTTTAGGCTCTGCATTTATTATGCAATGTGTCTTGTGTTCTCAAGCTTCCCTCTTCTTGGTGGATTTTCTAAAACCTCAGACATACCTAATAAAATCAATCTCACGTGAGTACATATTTTGTTTTATTTTCTATACTTTTTAAAAATAATTTACAGTATCTCACAGAAGGGAGTACACCCCTTACATTTCTACTGATTTCTATTTACATCTTTTCATGGGACAACACTGCATAAATGAAGTTTCGGCACAATGAAAAGTAGCCAATGTCCATATTGGATAGCATTGTAAATGTATTTTCCTTCAAATTCACTCATTATACAGACATTAATAGTTAAACCCCTGGCAACAAAACTGAGTACACCAGGTGAAAATCCTTAATGTCAATATTTTGTGTGTCCACCATTATTGTCCAGCTTCGCCCGTAAGTCTCCTAGGCATGGAATTCACCAGAGCTTAACAGGTTGCTGCTGGAGTCCAATTCCACTCCATGATGACATCACAGAGCTGGCATACACTTGAGATCATATGCTCCTCCACCTTCTGCTTTAAGACAACCCAAAAATGTTCAATTGGGATGCCAAGAGTGGCGGAAGTCGCTCCATGACGCCGAGAACAGCGGAACTCACTACGCTATGTTGACCCAGACAGCGTCAAAGCTAATGCAGAGTGTTAGAGCTCACCCCACAACGCTGAGAACATCGGAACTCACTACGTGATGTTGACGCCAAGAATAGTGGAGGTCGCTGTGGTACGCCAAAAGCAGCGGAGCTTGCTTGCTCGCTAAGCCGCCCTTTGGAAAGCTGTGGATGAAGAGGCAGCCTGCTTTCCTGAACATAATGATTATTTTCAATTATTTTCGTCAAGACAATAATAAAAAGATCCTTTACTTACCTCAAGATAACCTCACTGCCACTGTCAATCACAGATCCAGACCACACCTCCTTCAGGCCACACTTACCCTTTAACTATTTCCTCCGTGGTCCTGTGCCATTTCATCCACGGGACCACTGTACTAAATAACTCTTAAAGAAACTAGGTACATGTGTGGACAGTGTTCCCTTGTATATTGTGGGGGTTGTGTTCCATGAATAAGTGGCCATAGGTGAATTCCACGATGTACTGTAGGATTACAGATGTCTTAAAAACCTCTCACTACCCAGACAGCCATAAAAAGTTTTACATTCAAACTCAAAATCAAAAATGACTTACTGAACGCAGTCTGAACAGGAGACATGGCTTAGAGGAAATTGATAAGATCAACAGCCAATCAGGATGCAGTACACAGTGCACTCCAAACAAGTTTTGTTTTGTTAAAGTTGTAATATTTTAAAAAAAATTGATAAATCTAACAGTTATAAAATGTTTATGTCTGTCAAAGTGATGTTTAAATCTGTTTTTAAAAATCCGATAACTTGAGAAATCATAAAATGATGTTAAGACAAAGAATGTTTGCATGGTGTAAATTGTTACAATCATTAATATGCTCCTGCACATGTTTTTAATGCAGATTTATCATAATTTTTATTTACCTTTTGGCTTTAAGGTGATTCACTGATGCAGGTCAGTAACAACACTGTCTCGTCTTTACTGGTGCACATGTCGACAATCACATAATTCCTAAATGTTCCCCTTTTCTCACATCAGGTAGAAGCAACATCGTTAATAATACAAGACATAAGCACATATTCATTACTTACTACGGAGATGGGAAGCTGCTGTGTAAAAGAAGAAAAAAAAACATAAAATAGAAAAGTGATTGCTGTAATGGAAATCCCTACCACTATGTATGAATTATAAAGGCTTGGGTAAACAGTCTAAAGGTGTAGGAATGTGTAACAACCTTAAAAACTATAAATCAAGATGAAAGCAGCGGCAGCAGCAGAATGCTTGCACTTTCTTTCCTCTGAGGAGCGATCCTTGTTCTCCTCAACGCATGACTTATTTTCATAGTACTCACAGTCATGATTTCTTTTATTTCACCGTGCAGGGAATGCTGCTCTGCGATACACTCCCACAGGGTCAAAACAAACTCCCAGCAGATAGCACCAAAAAGACATTTAAACAAGCCCTTTCAACATCACAAGATTCAAGGCTGGTTTAACTGCAGCCGCAGAGCGGTGAGTGCTGCAACTCCAGACACACCAGCACGGAGACTCCACAAATAAACTGTGCCCGTGCCTTCTTTAACTGCTCAAAATACATGCATGAATAAAAAATAAAACACCTGCAAACACAACCAGACAGACAAGGGCTGTGCTTGTAGTTTCACTTCAATTTACACGACGGTGTTGCAGAGTATTTTTGTTTATGTTGTTAGAGGACAGCTATCGAGTGCCGGAGATGGTTTGAAGTTGTATTTTTAGCCATATAAGGCATGGCAGGAGAGCACAGTGTTCACACTATTTGTGTGTGTAGCACATGATTTATAAATAAACTGTTATTGCTGCTGTACAAGATGTCTACAATACTTCCACTTCCTGCCAACTGAGAAAGCCCACATCTGCAGGTCCATACAGCAAGAAAGACTTGGAAAAGCAAATGGAATTTGAATGATTACTTTGTTGATTCCATAACATCGAATCATTTGCAAAGCTGTTAGGTATTGTGCCATGTGTTATGTCACATTTAAGTTAGCTTTCTATTATCATATTAAGAGAGGCTGGTTAACAGACAGCAACATTTCTGGCCAGGACAGGGATCTGCAACCTGCAGTAACTAACGGTTTCCCACTCTCTAATTTCTTTGTACATGTGGACGGTGACATTAAAGACAGCCTGATGCTCTGGAGACAAATGTGATAAAACATTTTTTATTTTAAAAAGTGACACCTGTTTTACACCGGGTTCACATTGGACGCAGAAGTGCCGTGAAGCAACGCGGAACTGAGGCTGCTTCCATTCGGCGCCCTTGTTAACCTATGGTGTGGTTCACACCAGGGGTCGAGCGCCGTGGTCCTCCCCAAAAGCATATTGTTTCTGTGTCTGCTCTCTTTTGTGCACGATCCGCGTCAATTCCGGCAGGAAGTCACATCAAAACACATGAGGAAATCCAGTCTATTTTTTAAATATCTTCAATTTTTCACAATAAAATACAGCAACTAACAAATATGATCATATGTATGTATTTAAACAAACTGTAGAGATGAAAATAAACATACAACACACAGATCATCGTAGTGGGCCGACTCCAGAGCGGGGCGTTGGGCTGGGTTTTGGGTGTAAAAAAAAAAAGAGAGAGGTAGAGAGCAGTTCTGCTTAGCAGAAACATGGGGTAATATTTTTAGGTTATTAGTTTACCCTCGAAAAAAAAAGCTCCAGTAATAGCGCCTGTCAACCACCGTGGAAAAATACTCGTCTGGTGTGAATTTCAGAAGAGAGCGGATGCCACACGTATTCCACTCCACGCCACTTCCGTGTCCAGTGTGAACCTTACTTATGACTGACTATAAGGCGCATCGAGGAAGACAAAACAGATAAGCCAAAACGGTCTTCAACTCGTTCACAAACAGTTGAACCACAGCGCACATCACTCCACCAGGATCCTACACACTACGCATAATCATAATTAAAAGATTGATACAATTCTTTGTTGCCGGAGGAGTCAGAATTAATAAATAAATAAGACTGTTGGGAGTTTGGATTATTTCTTTAAATGTGTGCACAGTTTCTTTTTTAAAACAAACATTTGTACTTCTTAGCAGAAATTTGTTCAATGGAATAACAAATTGTTTTTTGAACACAGTTGTTTCACAAATAGGTATCAATTTTTAATGTATTATTAGTATAATAATAATTATTATTATTATTAAGTACATGAAGCATGGTTAGAATTGCTCGACTTATAATCCTCAATGGTGTGAAAAAAAAGTCTTGCATAATTGGACCTCGCTAACCTGTCACACAAGCATGTGCATTAATAGAGCTGTCACAGTTCAAAGTTAATTATGGATCTAATTAGGGCTTGTCATATCAGAGTTTACAGATGAGATTCAGAGCTGATCAGCTCTGTGGTCACAGATTGCAAAAGCTCCCCTTTCATATTCGCTGACTAAAATCAGTTTATTTTATTTCTAGAAAAGTCACAAAGACCTTCTCCGTCCATCTTTTGATTTAAATCAAGTGTTTCCCGTGGTCTTTTAGTTGTAGCTGTGCTGTTTTTTGGCCAAAATTTTTGATACATTGTTTCATTTTCTAGGACATAGTCTCTGCAGAGTGGCAGTTCATCAGAAATTCATTTACTGTGGCCAGCATGGAGTAAGCCTGCCCTGATTTCCCATCATCCCTTGATTACACTTTCGCTTGGTGACTTACAGTCCCTCACAACTCCGTCAAAAATAGTGAACAATTGGCGCTATAACTAGTAGCTCTTTTAAACTGCATTTTAGTTTGCTCCTGATTAATAATGATCTGAAAAAAGAAATACTTAACAGAATTTTAAGGTTAATATTCTTTAATATATGTCCTTCATCATCAGAAAAATACAACGAGAACATGTTAAAAACACAAAAAATGCAATTTTCATTGGAGTGGATCTTTAAAGAAACAAAACACCGCCCTCTTCCAAAATTGTTTACATGAGTGAAACGTGTCGCACATATTAGTAGCTTTTAAAAACATAACTCACATTATGATTTATCTTCTTCTGCTTAAGTGAATCACAGGATCTCAGTTCTTTTGCCTGCCTTCTTCACTTCTCCCAGAACTTCTCTCCAAGGACTAAATCTTTCTCCTTTGGTCTAATTTCTTACTCTGTCTCAACACATCATCAAGATGAGAGCTTTTTTCATTTATTTATGACTCCCCCTGCGCTTAAAAGCCTGAGCTGTGATCTAATGTGGCAGAAGGCTTCATGAAACCAGCCGAGGTGACACGTTCCTCCTGGAGCAGAGAGGGAGCTTTCTCAAGTTGGCTGTAAGCATTCGTCACATAACTCCATAATATATGCTAAGCCATGTCTTTATGAGGGCAGTATTAATGGGTGGGGTCGGTGTAACTGCCTTAAACAAGGGATTAGCCTGTCGTTGATGAGTCGGGACTCTGTGATGGGATTATTTACATTGCTCTGGTGGTGGGGTGCAGGTGTCATTAGAAATACAAATCCCCTAATAAATTTTCTGAAATGGGAAGAGTTTTTTGAAGTAAGCAGGCGGGGGGGTAGGCAGGGAGCCATGCCTGGAACAATGCTTGTGTCATCTGTCATCTCACAGAATTTGCAGCATTAATCTGGTTATGGTTTGAAGTTGAGGGTTACAAAGTTTTGCCTCACTTTGTCACCAGAATGTTCCTTACAGTCTGCAAGAGTGAATTAATAATGTTAATCAGAGGACATAATAGCCTTGACTTTGGATGCTGAGGCACCTGAGATAGAAGCCCTTGCTGGGTAAATGTGATAATCCATTCAAAGGACCCCTGTGTTTTTTTCCTGTTCTCATAATTCCCTTCATTTAGCCAAGCGCATGGCTTACCGCTTCACCTTCCTGCACAAAAGCACACGTTAAGACTCCTTTAATCCCAGACGGAGGGGCCATGACACCAAAAATTGACACTTTAAAGGGAGCACTTGGGATCTTCTGTGCGAATGATGCTTCCAAATGCAGCGTACGCCGTGATTCACACACGCGGCAGGACGTACCGGGATCTGCTTCGAGTGGATTGCGTCCTGCAAATTTTTAAAGTGGGGGGAGAATGTGTGCACATCCTTGCAAACACCAACACACAAGCTCTGAAGCCTTAAATGAACTTAAAAGAACATTTATAGTTAGTTTATTTGCATGATAATTTATTTTTAAAAAATTAAATAAAGGTATGTAGGGGTGAGGTTATATAAGTTCACTCCCTCCCACTCACTTTCAAGCAAGTAATTAAACCCCTTTTGACAAAATTATTTTTTAATAGTCTCAGAGTGTCATGTTCTGTGTGCATGAAAGCTAATGGGTCTATTTATGATTTAAAGTCATTATAGTGGAATTATTTACATGTGTATGTGGATGCATGCCTTGATTCCAACCATTTCTTGAGTAAGTATCTAAAGTTTCATATGTCTCTGTATAGTTGTATATTTTTAAGTTGTTTGTCTTCTTTAGTTTTATTCTTGTTCTGAATGCTTGAAAAAAACTATATCCAAATACAAATTTTAAAAGCAAATAACAACTACAGTGAAATATTTTCACATCCATCCATTCATCCAGGGTATATACTGGGCAGGTCTTTTACTACATTTAAACATATTTTTAGTAAATATTCTACTTAACTCACATAAATTAGAACTCCAAAGTACAACAAAGTATTAAGGCCAGTTCACCAAAAAGAAAAAAATTACGACACTAAAGTACATACATTTATTAACTGTTAAATTATGACACTAAAGTCGCATATTTATGACTTAAATACTCATAGGCTAAATTTGTGACTTTTTAAAGTTGTAAATTTATGGCTTAAACACGAGAAAAAATACAGAAATTGACAAGATAAAAGTCCAACATTTACAAGATTTGAAATTGTATTTTTTCTGGTCATCACATACAACCAAGCTATGCTTTCTTCAACTCTTTTGTTTTGTTTCTGCGTTACATGTTGTTTGTGGTATGTGCACAACATTGCTTTAGCATGCATCAGCACCCTGAGGTGAGCCTCTCTGGGCCTCTTTCACCTTGGTTTCTAGCGGCTGACGCACGGTTGTGGGTGGCGTGTTCACGACACTGCTCTTACTGTGATAAAGAAAAATCTAAATAATGGTTTAACTCTGTTGCCAAGTGCTCACAGGAAGCCTCAAAGAGTCTTTTTTTAGATGCTGTTTGCTCCTCCACAGCCACTAATGCTTTAGCTTTAATGTTGACTTTGAAATTAAGTTCTTTTTTTGTTGGGGATTATGCAGATCCTGCTGTGTTCACAGATTTCTACTCACTACATCTCTTTATTCACTATATAGAAAATCAACCCAAAATATTGTTTTCACCTTAACCTATGACCAAAGTACTCTTTGTACATTTGATAAAAAAGGCTTTTCTTTTTAAACATTCATGAAAGTAATCCCATTTGTTTAGAAAGAAATAACACATGATTTAAACTCTTAATGCAAGATTTAAGTCTATTCCAATTGGATACGATTTAAATGACACAAAGGACGACTAAAACAAAAATGCATTGGATTCATTCATCAATAGTAAATAGTAAAGTTATACATCCTGTATATTGTGAGCTTTAAGGTATGTGCGATATTTTTTACAAGTTGGCACCAAAGTTCATTTGTGAGACTTTTGAAACTTTTCTCTATATTAGAAGGTATTGTTTTTAACTCTTAACAATGCTGTCCATCTGACAAAATTAGTAACTTTTAGGGAGTCACAGTAAGTTTTTTTGGCATTCACTTGAATTGGCTATTCATTAGTAGCCGAAAAAGTACTGCTAATAAAATTTATGTTTTGAGATGTTCTTATTGCATTTCTCTAAAAATCAAGCTGAAAATTGTATTTCTAAGTATTCTTCTTTCAGGAGAAGACAAAAAAATTTTTTTTAAAAAGACTTTATTTGTAATGCTCCGAGCTCTCAGCAACAGGACGGGGAAGGGGGGTGGGGTTGCTTCTCTCCAACAGTCCAGCCAACAACTTAGAAATGAATTTCTAATGAACTCCTGCCGCTCTGCAGAAACTAGGTCCTAGAAAATGACACAGTTTACACACACACACACATACTAATTTCAGTTTCCAATACACCAAGAGATGGTGACTTTGCAGCACTTATGAAAAGTAGCAGTTAGGTGTTGACGACTAATGATTATAGCTTTGAGAGAACAATTATTGTCGTGTACATAATTGGCCAAGGCAGTCAGAAAAAACAGAAAAATGCATTTCAAAGCATGCTATCGTAAGAAAAAAAAGAAGAATCCAGCAGTGTTTTGAGGCTCTGTGCTGCATTTTCCCCCTCCTGTCAGTCCACATGGAGTTCATAAGTCAGACACACACAGTAGGAAAATAAATACACTTCACAGGTGTGAATCAAGCCTCATGGAGTGTATAAAAGGTGGGATATGTGGGTATTTGGCAGGTAATTTAGCACTTTGTACACAGTGTCAAGCTTAACAGTGGGAATAGCTCAGATGTCAGAGATGTGAGTGTGCCTCCCTCCCTCACAGTTCATGTTTTATTAACTTCAGCGCAGCAGCTTTGGGACATTTTTGTCATTTGCACCAGTTGATTTAGATCAAGCTATCGCTGATCAGAGTGACTGAATTTACTACTTAGTACCCCGATGGTTTGGCCGCGCTGACTCAGCTCAACCATCACTTTAGACTTCCCATTCGCGTTTCAAAGTATAAATGCACTTTCTTCCTCTTGTGGTGCATATCAACAGAATTGTCCACAGAAGCCTGTATTAATCAAAAGTTCACCGAGCATCAATGCAAATGAGGAGTTTAATTGAGCTCTCCTATGATGAAGAGGGGCGACTAATTAATTAGAACTTACAGATACTTTTTAATGGACCATGAAAATAATAGACAGAAGACGTGAAAAATAAAAATTTTAAATTGTGAACAAGCTTCTGCAAGGCATTAAAAAACATTCTTACATTGGTAAAGGGGTTAAAACCTTGGAAAATAATTCAGACTTTTGGAATCACAAAAAAAGCTGTTCCTTTATTATGGTTTAACGTACACCCAACAACTCTTTCTTTATCTAGTCCTTCACACGCTCCTATTTTCAGAATGACAGTTGTGTAATATAAACTCCAGTCCACGTGGTTACACCATTCCAACTTTCATTTTTCAGCAACATTTCTCTGTTATTTACTTGTTTAAGTATATTTAGAACTTTATGAGTAAGACAAGTCGAAGTGAAATAAGGATTGTTGTTGTGTCGCCATTACAAGGCCATTGTTTTTCCTCCAATCCCCTTAATATACAGTCTTTGGAAAATAAGTTATAGCATTGATTGAGATCTTCCTTGATGTTCAGGCAGTTTTTGCTCATAGTAGAACCACCTCCAAGTCTGAGACCTTGAATCTTAACTGGAAAAAAGGATTGTGTGATTTTCAGGTAAGGGAATAGTTATAAAAACCCAAACACAGGAGTTGAAGCACCTTGGCTCGCATGCTGAGATCAGAGCATGAGACTGATCAATGGATCAGCGTGGTGTCTGTAGAAATATGGCTATTGTATGGCCCTAGTGTGATGAAGAATGGCTTTAGGATAACTTACTAATACGTTTTTTTGCTTCGTCCCCTCACTTATGGCTATCAACTTTGGGTTTTCCACACAATGGTGCACACCAATTTATAAATTGCACTTAATCCTGTCATTAGCTGGGTTTACGTGGACACAAGTAATCAGAATAAACGCCTGATCAGAATACAAATGTGTCATGTAAAAAGAGTCAGAGATAAGTTCATCACTCAGATTTGATTATGTTCTCAGTAACTTTAGAACTTGTTTGTAACACGCTACATGTATTCCAAATATCTGTAACTTCTAACCGTGTTTGAAATACGTATAAAAACAGACCAATACCACTAGAACAAACGCAAACTTACAACTAGTTAGTGACAAGTAAAAGAAAGCAGTCTGACACAGCTATGTCAGCGTTAGAGTATTCACAATAATATTCAACCATTTTTGCAACTTGTAAATATACAGTCTGTTTAGCTCTCAAAATCACGCAAACATCAATAAGCACAACCAGAATTAATCTCTTTGTAAGGTGCTCAAGATTATGAGGCTCACTGTCAATCTTTGAAAAAAGTTTTGCCTTTTATCTATGGCTTATGGTAAAGAAAAAGTGGTAAGCTAACTTCTTTTTCATGATGTCAGGAGGCTCTTTTACAGTTTGAAGGTCATTTATCGAGGACAAACTCAAAACCAACACTTCCGTGCCAAGAAAAGCCTGCTGACGTGTTTGAGGTGATAGAAATGAAATGTGCATGAAGAACCAATGTAGACTTTGGATTTATGCTCTTGATTGTCTTAAGAACAGGCAGTTAATCTCAGAGTAGAGGAAGATGAGAAGAAAATTCAGAGATTTTTGCTTGGAGTGCAAGATGAGAAGTTTATGGATGGATGGATAGAATAAATCAATCAAAGAAACACTTAAAATGTTGGTATCAAATCCCCTTTTTAAGGACTTAACTTTGATTTTTGAATTTCCTTCTGTGGTCAAACTTTGTCAGTTCAAAAGTTCATGTTTTTTTTTTTTTTATTATTAATGTACAGATTTTGATTGATGGTGATTCTGATGCCTGAAGATGAATCACATCGCAGTGTGAAACCAACGACATCATATTTGCAACGAATCATTTATCATCATTTATTCCCACTCATGGGTTGCTGGAGCCTATCTAGATGAGTCCAAGACACAGGTAACCAGCATATCACAAGGAAAATGTAGATCTAAATATTAATAGAAATAAAAAAGAGAGCTGAGAAATATTTTTTGACAGAAAGATCCCTTATAATACTCATTAGTGGATTTAAAGGTCAAGGAAGTTGTTATCCAGTGACTACAAAAGGATTATGAGACCATTAAAATATAGATATTCATAGTATATCACATTTATAGCATCACTAAAATGTAACATACTTAACGTAAGGACAAAATGAGTATACAACAAACCAAGACCATTCAGCTGAGTGCCTTCAATGCAGTTTGTTTTTAGCTTCTCTGAAATTGTATAATTTAATTTATTTCCTTAGCCTTGCATCAAGTGATGAAGCTCTTTCAAAGTGTTTGTGGAATTTTACTTCATTTTTTCAAATATTCTAACTTCTAATTATTACCTTTTTTTATATATTTCACAAATCCAAAATTGGAGAAAATATGAGATTTTCTTTTCACAAATGTTTTGCAATCAGTGTACTCTCTTATCCAAGGACGTTCATTTTCACTCATTCACTTCATATTTTAAATGCTCAAGTTTGCTCAAGTAAATCAAATCAATTTGAGTCTAGTGGCTGTGGTTTGAACATCTGAACAATTCACAGAAAATCACTTAATCATAGAACCGAATACACAAGGAGCTCCCAGTATTGCGTCATCATTGATCCTGGTTGAATGTTCTGTTCTGGGAATCCGCCTGTAACTAAAAATCAATGGTTTTTATTGAAAGTTAAACTGCAAGGTCACCTGGTGAAGCAATCTTTCAAACCCTTTCCAACTCTGACAGAATGCAGAACCAAAGCAGTGAAGCAAATTTCAAGTAGGAAAGCAATTTCAGACGAAACCTCGATTGAAGGCAAGTGTTGTTCTACCAGAAATCGCTTTATTGATGACAAATGAAATGTCACTCCCAATCCAGACATTAATGGAAGGTATGACGATGCGAGCATGGGTTTGTGCCACTGGCATTTTTTTAAACCAGTGCTTCATTTATAAAAGCCAGGGCAACCTTGTCTTTACCACAGATCAACAGAAAAGGCTTCAAAATGGAAAAGGGAGGAAATACAAAAACAACAAATAAATGCCAACAAGTCGATGCTTGTTTCTTTGTTTGTTTTTCAACTAAATGTTTTTCTTGTATAGACCATTATACAAATAAAACAACATCTGCATTGTTCATGTCATATAAGTTCAGGTAGAAAACTTTCTATATTTGCAACAGCAGTGCTCAAACATTTCTCAATAATTTCTTATGCTAATTGGCAGATAGCAATGCTGACCACTCAAGGCCTTGAAAAAAAAAGAAACCATTCATCAACACAAAAGGTTGGAAAGTTTCCAGGAGTGCTGCCGGAAGCTCCCTCTGGCCTAACGTGAAATGGTTTTTGTATTCCTCACATCAGTGCTGCAATGTCCATTTGCGTATTAAAATACAAGCGTAATTCATTTGTAGTGTTCCTGTAAATGTATGAAAGGAGACTTTAGTGGAAGCTCAATGGTGCCTTCAGCATCAGAAAAGCTGCCTTGTGAGTAGCTTCAATAAAGAGTTAATCCATCCAAATCTTTAGATCCTTGATTACATCAGAAACACATGAAACAAGTGTTCTGATCTTTGCAATTGTGGGTCCTAAAATACATTGCTAGCACTACAGAAGTAGATTATATAGAAGAAACTAGAGCAAATGCTGTTCTTGTTGATTGATTAATTATTTGAATGGTTGACTGATTGATTTTGAACTGTTTTAACTAAAAAAAGACAATAAGAACTAGAAAAGTTGCATTACCTGCGATAATGTTAGTGTGAAGCTTTTTGCTAAAAGTAGCCGCTGAAGATGCTGAAGCTTTTTGCTAAAAACGGTGATGCAACTTACTTTAATTGCTGAAGGGATTTGCTAAAAAAAAGGCTATTTTCATAATGTTAAATTTGCTAAAAGACTGAAAATGTCATTAAAGTACTATGAAAGAGCGATGAAATTGACCTAAATTTCAGAAAAAAATGAAGTAAAATTACTCATAAATCCCTAATACATGCTAAGTTTTTCAAAAATGTTTAGTGGGTTGCTTAAATATTAGCTAAACTCCAAATTAGACCAAAATTCCTTAGTATATACCAAATTAGCCAAAAAGGTTAGCTCATTGTTTTAATACTAGCTAAACTCCAAAATAGCCTAAAATTCCTCAGTAAATTAAATCAGTCAAAATGAGGTTATTTAGAAATTTGTGCATAACAAAAGCTGTTAAAATACTGGCAAAAAAAGAGAGCTGAATAAGATTTCTGGGAGAGCATAATAATCAACTGAATTCATATCTGGTATGAATATTGGCTATGAAAGAATGTCTGAGAGACGCAAATATTTTTTAAGTAAAGAAACTAGATTATTTTCAGTTTGCTAAAAAGTAAAAAGATTGTGGAAAACTTTAAAAAACAATGTTTCTCAATACCAAAGTAGAGCCTAAGCTAATCGAAAGAGAGAAAACTAAATAAATCTGTGTGTGAGGATCAAATTTGAAACTCTTTATTAGATGCTCGTGGCCTTCAGGCCTTCTGGCCCTCAGATGACATCAATCCATGGCTCAGAAATCCTTCCACAATGTTGGTAAACACAGTCTGCTGTGCCATTTGCAAATGCCAACTAAAGCTCTACATCGTGCAAAGCGAGCCATCTTTAAACATGGTTTAGAGGCACCGTATAGTGTCCTGTGAGCCAGAACTTACTGAAGAAATAAGAGCACGCAAGGCAAATCCAAATTACACTTTCTTGATTGTAAGGACTGACGTCATTTCAAAATGTAGTAAATTTCGCTTCAGGATTATTTACATGATGACAGCCAGCTTGGCAGCTCCCTCACTGCCATGTCCCGTTCAGTTACAGAGATCTTTTGTCAGGCCTTGTTTGCATGGGAGTACTTGAATGCATCAGCTGGGTGATGCACTCATCACACAAGCTATGTCCTGGGATGTTCATTGGAGGAGATAAACTGTTTTTGTCAAAGCTCTTCCGACTGACACTCTTCCCTAGTGGACGTCCTTCAGGGTAGAGGGGGGTTTCAACTGTGGTTATGAATATACTGAGGAGATGAAAAGTTACTGTAAAGCACCAATCATGCTTCAGTCCACAATGTAGGTAAAAAGCTTAAAAAAATAACATTTTGTGAGTCAAAATAAAATTCCAGAAACCAAAACACAATAAAAAAAAAAAATTCTAAAAGAAAATCTGAACATAAAAGTAATTTCCCTTTGTGGCTGCATAGTTCTGCAGAAGCCCAAAGACCCACACTGGATACTAATCATTAAGCTTTTAGGAGTATGCAGACATTGAAGACGCATTTGAAAAAATGTAAGCGTCAGAAATCAAACGCCATCATTCAGTCTTCTTTTGATTCATTTTAAAATTTCCTTTTGATTTGGGTAAATTAGTTTTATCTCCCAACACATTCAACTTTTATTTCATTTCCTTTTTTGTATTTGTGCTTTGGTTCCTGAAATTGTATTCTATTTTTTAAAGTGTGATGTGTTTTTTTTTTGTTTATTATTATTTGCTTTGCTTTTTTAGTTGTAGTTGTAAACTTTATGTTTTCACATTGAGTGAATTGTTGGTGTAATTTGAAATTCAGGCTCGTTGACATAATTCAGACAATGCTGCAACATGTATCACTTCAGTGAAAGACAGACAACAAAAAACACACGAAGATCACAAAACAACATTTATGTTTCTTATTTATTGTAAACATTCTTCAGCAAGACCTTGAAGAATGCCAACATTCAGTTATTTGGGCATTGAAGCTGTTTGTACACTTCTTTTCAGATAGGTTTATTTAACTTTTATTCACCGGAGATACAATAGGGTTCCAACAGAAAAGCAGTGGAAAAGTCAAGTTTGTGTAATTTGAGAGTTTTCTCAGTGTTTTCTCATACAAATGACGCACTGGTGGAAACTCAGGGTTCATTTTTTCCTTTCTGCAGCTCGTCAGCCTTCTGTTTTGTTGTATCTGCAAAGGCGGTTGCTATAGAAACATAATTGTCTGATTATTATTATACAACTACTCTTTAGCACCTTGTGAACACCGTCTTTGTACACCTATGTTCTGATTACTTTTGTATGAAAACTAAGCTGTTCTTGAGGTGTCAGACAGCATTATCACTACTTTGTTAATAGGGAAAAAGAGACATTGAATTCACATGTTTGTGTTTGGTTCATTGAAATATGTTTGGATCTTCTATGAAACAGTTGGTGTTTTTTGCTTTTTTATATACATGCTTTTTTTTATCTTACTTTTATACTTTCTTTACCTCTTCAGAGACTGATCGGCCTTGGTTATCCTGAACATCTTCTGTAAATGTGGGATTAACAATATTAGTGCTCCAACTAATTGGATTTAAGTTTTTATTTATTCAAAGGGGTAATTTAGAGCAAACATTTTTTTTTAAAGTGCACCAGCTTTGGACAAAAGTGTACTCACACATTGTAAAAAGGATTCCAGAATGCTAAAAATTTTCTAAACATTCCAGCAAATTCAGAAACATGGGGGAGGAATGGACCCAACGTAACCTTAAGCAACAAAAAAGTACATCTTTTTTCCTTCTACTTTTTCGGTTAAAGCTCAGTGCCTGGCAGGAAAAAGAAATACCAAGAGAGAAGAGTCAGAGGGGTTCATGTGTCCCAAAAGGCCGGCAGAAAGCTTTACTTAAGACAATTTCGTCCTCTGCATCCCTGTTCTCTCCCAGGCAATGATATCTGCAGTGTTCAAATATTGTTTGCAGGTTTAGAGCTGCTGCAACGTGAATGTTGGGCTTCCGAAGAAGTTCAAGGCTGTGCTACCTTACATGAATGTGCAAGGTAATGTGAGGATGTTCCACATGCATGGCAGGTGTGTGCTGAAGTCCAAATACCTTCATTGAAAATTGATGGCTCAGCGAATGACAGCTTAGCTTTTGATCAAAGCGCAGCATCTGACATCTCAACATATGCTGGATGAATTATTAAAAATACAAGTGACCCCTTGTGAAGAAATAAATTGCTGCTCCTCCTGCATCCGCATATGCAATATGTCAGTTCTGGAGGCAAAGTGGAGGTTATTTTTTATTAGCTTAAATCAGAACGGCAGCCTGTCACTCCAAACGGAAGTGCCATGGAAGGCAGAAGCCTGGCTTCACATCTGTTGACATGTTGCCTTTAACTTTCCGACAGTAGAGAAGTGTGTCAGGAGCGCTGCTGGTCTGACTGCTAATTAACTTTCATATAAAAGGTCAAATTTTCTCACTTTTTTTGAGTCATCTAGTTTAAAGTTTTATTAGAATATAGTACAAACAATTTTGCTGATACAGAAAAAAATGCTCCAAGTAAATGTTCATCAGGAGAACAAAGCCTTGTCCCGAGGAAGCTGAAAAAAGCCGGTAACTCATTTGGCACAATTTTGCACAAGATCAAGCACTCGCTCTTGTCGAATGACAAGAGGTTTTCAAAGTTAAGTAACCAAACACAAGTAAAAATAGCTAGGTTTTTTGAGGTAAAATGTGTTAACTAAGCTTACCTCCCTGTCAGATCACAAGAGATAAATGCAAAAACAAGGAAGAAAAAAATAGAATAAAAAAGAAAAACATAATTCCCTTCCTGTTTCCAACAGATTTAAGACAGGATCAAAATAGCTCATAACTGGAATTAGATATGATTACAAATTAAGTTTGTTATTGCCAAAATTGTTTTTTGTTTTCAAAAATTCCTTAGTGAAGGAGTGTCCAAACTTTTAGTAGCTGGCATTCTACTAAAGGTTTGGACATTCCTGCACTAAGGAATCTGCTAAGGAATTAGTACTTCATGTTTTGTCTTACCATATTGATGCTTTAGTTGTCTTCTGTCAAGTTTGTCTTCAATTTTCCATGTAGACCGTTCCTCTATTAAATAAAAAAAAAGACTATTACAACCCCCAATGATATTCTTTTACCGTCAGCTGTTTAAAGATTATCTTTCGTGTTTTTTTTTTTCTTGCTTTTCTATATGCATGTTTTTACTGAACAACACAAAGTCCATCTTTTGGACTTCTTTTTTGCTTGGAACTGTTTCCTAATGGCAACCTGATGCTAACTAGAAGTAGCAACCAACTGTGATCATTTAAAAAGCATGCATTTTTCATATTAGAAATAAGGGCACAAACAATTCTCCAAATTTTCAAAAACATATCAATGAAATTTTTAAATAGCTTGTAGATAAAGATTTTTATAAATGAGACAGTTTGTCAGATTGTGACCAATGCTCTGTCTTATTACTTTAATCAAGGCACTTACATATTCAGCGAAACAAAGTATTTGGCTTTTAGGTAGCTTTTTTGTGCCTGTTTTTCCCACAGCAATGCATATTGAGCTGTTTATTGTGCCTCTAAATAGCCTCCCTGCTGAATCTTTTAGTGCAGCATGGTGTTTTTGGAGATTTGAGCCTTATTATCAGAGACTCACATAAGGTCCTTGTGAGCCTCTCTAGTGTCAAGCAGAACTTTGCATCAATCATGTCTGACTTACTATAAAAATGAGTAACACATTGAAAAACAGCAAGATCACAGTCATCCTGAAAGCTCCTGCGATCATTTCAAAACCCAAAGTCATTTGAAGGCTTACTTTTCTTAACTGCAGATTTGTCCCAACATCATCTCCAACCAAAGCCATCAAAGCTGTGTGAGTCAGCAATAATATTATCTTCTTTAAAGTAAAACATGGCTTCAGATGTGTTTAGATTTCAAAATGAACAAACTTAAAAAAACTGTAATTGAATTACCATTAAAGGGGTCATACCATGAAAATTCTACTTTTTGAGGTTTTGAGTGCATTTAAGTTCATTCCTCTCTTTAAAGAACCTCAAAGTGGTATTTTGATTTGTCCATGCATTTAAGAGTAATCCTCTAAAAACCTGCTCTCAGCAGCAGCCTCTCCCATACCCACGAAAACGAGCGTGTCCTATCGTGCTGACATCAGCATGATGTGACCCGCCCCCTCCAAGAAGAATCTGTGCTGCAAGCTCCGCCCCCAGACTACAACAAACACACACCCACTTGTAGCTCATCTTGTATGTCATCTGCAGAGAGAACAACTAATTGTAACACAATGTCTTTTTAAGTGTAAAAAATGTTAGTTTTTTTTGGCTGCAAAAGGTTTAGGTTTTTGTTTAAACTTCCAAAAGAACAGCCAGCACATCAGAAGTGGTTGGATTTTATCTTCGGGAGCGCACAGCAGACCAGCCAGCAACTCTTTGGTTTGATAACCTTGGCATGCATCAAAGTGGATTGGCCAAGAGACTAAATCTCAGATTCCTACAATCAAACCAGTCAAAGCAGATGAAGACGGAGACCAGACCCATTGACAGTCCATGGGCGGGCTCAAGGATGATGTCTTGAAATGGGCGGGACCGACGAGGTGCGAAAGGCGGTACCTCAGAGATCGAGTCGTTTTAGTTCTGGGTATTAAAAAAATCCATAAAAATGACACATATTTTATAAATAATTAGTTTTTTTGGTGTTCTGAAGCAAATACATGATCATTTATATGAATGTAGTTTACTCTGAAAGGCTTAAGAAAATAATGATATGGCCCCTTAATATATTAAAAGCACGGAGAGCAAAGTGATATATCTATGTTAGGATTGTCCATGGTTCCGCAACTCTTCTTAATAGCCTTGTTATTGGGCTGCAAACAGTTACTTCAAAAATTTCTATTAAACTTTCAGTAGGGGTTTAACGATTGGTCAACTCTACCAATAAATCGATTTCTATTACTACAATCCAACCAGATTAATCTTTTTGAGGCCAGTTGTTAATCGAATCAACCTATTACATTATAAAAGTATTTAAAAATGAAATAAATCAATATTGGAAAACACCATTCAGACTGAGGCACATCCCTAGCGATTCTTTTAATTAAATATTTTCCTTGAATAATCATGTTGTCGGATGTGTCTCTCTTATCTCTGCTGTTGAGGTGGATTGAACTACTGAGTTAAAGTAAATGATGACTATCCTGAAGCAGTGGTTTCCCGCTCCTTCACTTCTGTGTGTCTTCCTTCTTCAGGGCTTGTAGCCGTTTGTTCTCTTTGAGACTAAATCAATTGACGGCCCTCTCCCAGTTCAAGTGAATATTCAATCAGCCGTTATTCCACCCAAACAGAACATAATCTGTAAAATTCTTGAGTGGTTTGAGTCCTAGAATAACTGCAAACTCGACTGCACTGGTTGAGGACTAAAATCCTTCAGGCAGGACGTGGGACAAACCCCAACATCCATTTAAGAGGGTAGTGAATGAGAACTCGATTTTTTTCCTTCAGGGTCACCAAGGAACAAATTTAGAATTTCAATAACAACCCTCAACTCAACTCCTTTCTGGTTCTCGCTCCTCTTCACAGCCTCCGTACATGTCAGACAGGCCCCGCCCCAGAAACAACGGATTACAGATCATGTTAGGAAGGTTTCTGTTTTCTAAAAGTGTGCATCCCAGGACATATTTTTCCAAAATATTACTTCAAAATAAAACTCCTCATACTTTCTCTAAGTGTGAAGTAAATTGACTGTGTAAGAAAACAGATCCTTCCAGCTCCAACACGACAGACGTCAATTCATTCGCCATTTTCCCTGACACCATATTGGATTTGTCACTCTGAGTCATCGTTTCTATGGCAACCACTCTCACCAATCAGGAAGGAACTTGTTGGAAGTCTACATCCCTATCATTTCAAACCAGGCTTAGGAGAATCTGTCAATCAAAACATTTTGAAAGTTTGATATGAGGCCACACAGTTTTACCGAGACATCTGATTGGCCAGTTTGTAACTTGAAGAACTTGCAATTAAGAAAAATATCATTTAAAAAAAGGGTTACCAAGAACAGGACAGCCGAGCAAGAATAATCATTCCTCAGACAATTACAAATCATTAGTCAGACAATTATAATGACTGAGTAAAAGTTGGTTATTTCTCAATAGAAATCTATAGGATTTTAACTTCCTGAAACCACCAGGTACTTCCTGTTTGGAATGTGAGGAAGGAGGGGTCACTCAGTCCAGTTTTCTGCAGTCAATATTGGATTGTCGTAGAATGTTGTATTAGCTTGTTGATTGAATACATTGTGTGCAAAAGGCAAAAAAAGTGTTTTGTATTTTACTTTTAAAACTCATACTTTTCTGCGAGTATGAACATGTTTTAAATGTTTAATGTCCCAGTGAGGCTAATGTGAAAGTTTTTTTTTTAATTCACAGAAGTTTGAAGATTCCTGAAAAAGTCAACCAGGAGGAGTACAAAAAATACACCATTTGTTGACGGTGCGCCTTATAATCCAGTGCACCCTAAAGTACGGTGTGCTATGGTATTTGAAAGTATTTGGGCACTCACTGTTGTCTTGTACGCAGTGACGTGGCAGTCTCTGACACCCAACATGCATTTTTGGGGGGTTGTGGGAGGACACAGTTTGAATGGAGCACACAAGTGCCACTCACAATGCTAAAACCCGACATCTCCTCGCTGTGAGAGGATACCGAGACGGTAAGCCTTCAAAACCCTGTCTGTTTATTTATACCCTGTCTTGGTGAGTGTGACTTCATGTGGAGCGACAGACTGTGGTGAAGTTCTAGCAGGGTGAGACATGTTTGGAGAAAAGCCAGAGACAGCGACACAGACAGGGAGTGAACGCCCCGAAAACTCAGGCAACCAGAGCCTCAGTTCTGGAAAAAATAAAGCATCTCTGTGCTGCTGCTCTGATCTTTCACACCTGTAAATGATGAACCAGTGTCTTCAAAGAACTACATTCAGCAAGTCGAAAGATTTGTAGAGAAGCCAGAACACCATAGCTGATCCGGACAACTGGAAAAGTATTTTATTGCCTCAAGTCCCATTCCAATCATCGTTTTATCTATTGTAAAATCATTCTCAGTGGTCTTTTTACTAAGATTATGCCAGTTTTAGTCAAGATTGTATAAAACTGTTGTTTTCTAGGACAGAGTTTCTGCAGAGCGGCAGGAGTTATTCAAAAATTTGCGTCTGAGTTGTGGGCAGTACTGTTGGCACACAGTAAGCCTGCACTCATTTCCCATCATCCCATTCCCAATACTAGAGCTATCCAGCCGTACAGTTTTGAGCCATATGCCAGCTCGGACGATGGAGCAGAACAGGAAGCTTATTGGTTGCCGTAGTAACATACAAGCTTTTTACAACTGCATTTTTTGGTCTGCTCCTGATTCACAAATATTCAAATTAAAAAATACTCAAAAATGCAATTTTATTCTTAATTTTCTTTATTTATGTCCTCCATCATGAGAAAAATGCCACATGCTAAAAACACCAAAAACAACATCTTTAAGAATTCTTTCATTTCATTTTTAGAGGATTTATTTTAGACTTTTTTCTGATTCTTTTTAAATATAATCACTTGCTGATAATTCTACACTCTCATATGGGTACTCAGTTAAAACATTTAAAGGCACTACCGGTCAAATGCTTCCAATACTAGTGCAGAGTATAATTATGGCAAGTGAAAAAAATTACCATATGGTTGCCACAAGAACAATGGTTGCTCGCTGAGGGCCTGATTGGCCTTCTGTTGTTAATTAGCAGTTGTTGTAAAGGTTGTGTCAGATGGCACAAATTCTGCATCTATAGATGGTTTCATAACACAAGACAGAAGAGCCATGCAATTAAATCAAGTGAGGTTCACGGGGTGCAGCATCACCCGTTTGCTGAAACTTTGTCTGCCTTTGATATGGACAGAAGTGCCAAAAGATGTCTGACAATAGCTCAAATGGAGCTGCCAGAAGCACACCTATCTCAGGCAGACTCCTGCTAGACAGGCTCGGACAGCGGGCTTGCCACAATATGGCTGTAAGTGGGTGCAATTTGCAGCCTTGACTGCCATTAGTCTGGAATGCATCTGAAGCCTCCATCACAAATGATCTAGCTCGACTCACCAAATTAGCTGCAACAGTGGTGAAACCCGTGTGAGAATTGTTCACCTCTGCAGCTTCTCCCTGGATCTCAATGTGAGGCAAGGCACTTTAACAAATAGACATGCTATAAATTGTGAGGAGAAAAGGTCTGACAGATGAACAGATGGGTTCAGTATATTACCCTCCCTGCCCGTCCACCTTCTGCTGACAAAGTGAAGAGCTGGAGAAGAGGTGGAGGGAAATGATCTGTGTCAATGTATTAGACCAAATTCCTACTTCACCTGAACACACAAATGAGGCCAAATGGTGTGAGCAGCAATTAGAAAGCTCGAGTTCTTAAGTTAGATCTCTTCCTGCCTCTGATCTCTCCAGAGTGCAAAACCCCGGCAGCGGAGGCGCACACGAAAAGGCAGTTTTCTGAGTAATTGATATTAGCAGCCCTATTAAACCAAAGAACACAAAACAAAAAAACTGGACCAGAATGCATATGGTGTTGAAGACCGCCATGCATTTTAAATCATTGACCAAAAATGTTTGGGCAGAAATAGCCTTTTTGTTTTAATTTGTTTTGCTTTAATAGTATTTATGTAATGTAAAAATATACTTTTTAATTGTAATAAAGTTTGCTATTTTATGCACCAATATGAAAATCACAGACATACATCAAGCCTCTTGTTTAACCCTTTAACAGTGGAGCTGTCGCCAGCGACATCTGAATAGCACGCTCTTTGATATACAATAAAGCATTTACATGTTTAATGTGAATCAGCTGATTCTGCAAAGCAGCTTTCTATATCTATATCGATTTGCAATACAAAACGAATGTAAGGAGTTACATGGACACTTCACTACTGTAAAGTCTTGCAAATCACCGCAAGGCTGCTTTTCCACTGGAATAACCGGTTCATTATTACGGTTGGAGAGATAGTCCAAAGAATGTAAACTAGCCCTAAATCTCTGGTGTAAAAGAGTTGAGAAATATGTAGAAAATTAACATTAAATATATTTGTTTTAATTTGTAAGATGCCACAAGGTTTGCTATCTGGACTTACAATGTTTTTTTTGTTCTCCAAATTGCTTTGTTTGCTTTTCTCTTTTCGGATGATCTTATTTTTTGGTGGGGCAAACTGAATCACAGATGCTGGAAGTTGTACAGACGTATTTCATCATGAAACAGTCAATCATGATGGTGGGCAGGAAACCCAAATGCAGGAGATTGAGTGGGTGGTAGAAACTCAAAAAAGTTTCATAAATTACCTCAAACATGACAAAAATTGCCAATCTTGAAATAGGTGAAAAGAAAAGGGCGACAAAATAGAAGAATATGGCAAAATGAAAAGGAGTCTCTGATAGGCAGAGGGTTGATTGGTCAACATATCTCAAGGAAGGAAATGGAAAAACTTGGTTTGCTGACAGAAGGGGAAACAGAATGTGACTGAAAATAGACTTAAATATATGACACCCAATTCTCACAAAAACACTGAATGTAAAGCAGACCAAACTTAAGAAAAAATCTATTTTTATGGGTATAATCATTATTGGAGACGTAAAACAGAGGTTACAAATCATACCCCGTAAAAAACTAAGAGTGCATCACATTATTTCCATATTTTCTGTGCTATAAGGTTCACCTGAAAGCCTTAAATTATTTTAAAAACAACAGTGCGCCTTATAATCTGGAGTGCCTTAGAAAAGGATAAATTCTGGTTGATTTTACTGATGTCGAAGCATTTTTGAGAGGATTGCAGTGCTCTGTCAACATGTGAGGTTGGGTGTTTTTGTGAATGTGCTTTCTTTATTTTAATATTTCAGTTGCATGCTAGCTGTTTTGCTAATTTTGGCTTTTTTTAAGTTTAGCTATTTTTTTTTAGCATCATGCTAGCTGTTTTGGCTAACCTATGTATTTTAGCTGGCTATCAGCCTCAGAGTTTTCAGCTATTAGCTTCAGTAGCTGCGTTTCCATTACACTTTTGCGCAAAACTTAATCGAAATTTCTAGAATTTCGATAAAACACTGTTTCGAAAAAACAGCGTTTCCATTAAACCATGATTATGCGAAAAACTCGAAGTAATTCCCGCGATAAGTCATTAAAAAAACATGACGACGGATATAAACACTATTTTCATGTGCAGTAGATTCATTCACATTTCTGCCACGGAGCTAGCTCTCATCCTTCCCATTCAGAGAAGACGTCTACGTCTGATCCGAGCCTTGGAGCGGCAGGCTCCTTATATGTGGGAGCGACGTAGAGTCAAACAGTTTTGGGAAATCATGGTAGAAGAATTCACCGAAGAGCTGTGGATTCAGCATTTTCGCATGACACGCTCAACTTTTGATGAGCTGTGCGATGCTGTGGGACCTCTTGAGGCTCCCGCTGTGCGGTGCCCAAGGCAGCCAGTTGCTGTGAAAAAGCGCATTTGACCAGCTTTTCCTGCTTCCTGTCCGAAACGTCATATCCAGTTAATGGTCACGTGACTCGTTTGTTTCGAAAAAAGTGTTTCCATTACAGTTTTTCGAAAAACTACTGTTTCGATACGGCCCAAATACCACCTCCTCTAAGCGCAAAAACTTTATTTCGAAAAAGGCGAGTTTTTTCGAAATTGTGGTGTTTCCATTAGGAGAATTTAATATTGAAATTCCGTTTTTCGAAATTTCAGAGTTAATGGAAACACGACTACTGATTACAGCTATCAACGTCCGTGATTGCAGGAAATAACTTCAGCATTTTTAGCTATCAGTACAAGCTTCTTCAGCAGCCAAATTCAGCTTACAGCATTCAAACTAGCATTATCACAAGTAATGCTATATATCTAGTTCATAATTTGGTTAAAAAATTTTGGTTTTATACTTTTAAAAATTTAGTTTTAGTGTGTTCAATAAAAGTTTATCCTGTTCGGCCCGCGAAGGTGTGTTATGGATTTTGGTCCCTAGTGCGATTGAGTTTGACACCACTGATCTAGGCTAACACTTCTAACGGGGCTAACATTTAGCATGCTATAAACACGTTTTATATTTACTGTAAACACAGTTAATAAAGTCTGACAGACCTATCTCTGACCTTTTTGTCTCACTGTATGTACCTTGTAGTTTGATGCACATACATGACACAAGTTTGAAAATAGGTTATTCATTGACAGTTCACCTCAAAAATCTGGTGCACCTTATAGTGCAGAAAATACAGCATATCATACAAAGACATCATTGTGTTGTCAGGTCATGGTTGAGGAGTTTCTTTTCAAATGATCTCAGATTACTCTATCAAACTGAGTTGATTTAAAGGAATCTGTTGATCCTCTCAAACACCAACAGATCTTGTCATTTACACGGCACAAAAACATCAAGGACATGAATGAACTCAGAGTAAGTTGACGGTAGTTAAAGTGGTCTTTTTCTGGCTCAAAATGTTCATGAATCTTGATTCGATACTATAAATTGCCTGGCTCAAGGGCACTTTAACATTAACTATGTGAAAGACAGGGCAGCATTTGGTCATTTTCCCCTTCAAGGTGTTGCTGGTGTCAGGGGTTTAAAACCAATCATGGACCTATTTCTATATGCTAGAGGCTACCACAGGCATCTGAAATCTCAGAGCAATTACAGGATCATGAATTTGAAAATATACGCAATTTATGGTCAGATCTTCCAGTCAGGTGATAAAGTCAGCTGGTTGTCAGTAGAAAATGGGCTGGAATAGTTTTCATGCCATTTCTGTGTCACTTATACTATCTACCATTTTGATGGAAAATCAAAGGTTAAATGGCAGTTGGATAAAAATATTCTTCTTGTTTGGGGGAGACCAATTTACCACAGCATCAAATAAAAATATGTCACTGTTCCATTATTTCAAAAAGAACCCTAACATTATAAAATGACAGTAAAGGTGCTGTCAAAGTCCCTTTTTCTTTAGTGCATCAAGAATATTCCCCCAAAAGAACTGTAATTGCACATAGATAAATATAATTCTTTGGAAACTTGTTCTGTACATCAATTTGACAACAATGGTATTTTGTCTGTCCTTAAAGTCCCACTCCAATCATCTTTTATTATTATTATTATTATTATTATTAATATCTTTTGATCCATGCCAAAAGTGTTCTAAGGGGTCTTTTAATTTTTCTTTTGCTATTTTTAGCCAAAATCCAAAAACCAGCGTTATTTTCTAGGTCATAGTTTCTCCAAAGTGGCAGGAGTTCATCAGAAAATTGCTTCTGAGTAGTGGACAGTTGTTGGTATGGCGCTACTCCGACCTCCCTTCCCTCCATGCTCTCCTGATTGCCCCTTACATCTCCAACATTAAGGCCCTGTCACACTGATACGACATACATTTTTCACATGTTCCTCATATGTAATTCCAGTCTTTTGTGATACATGTGTGATATACATAATTTATAAGTATTTTATGTTCCTCATTCATCGATATGCGCAACCACCGCGGGCCTTCATGACGGTCAGATTTCTAGTTCTAATTCAGCTGCTGCCAATAAGGAACTCAAGAAAAACTTGCGAATTGCGTACATAACGCATGTATCATGGAGAACAAAAATTTGCACGAATCACTAATGAATTGCATATGAACAATGCAATAATCCCACACGGTTCATAGAGGATTCGCTTATTATGTGACGGGTGTATATGTCGGCCAATCTGCTGCACAAAATGTGGGCATGAGAGAATGCGACTCTGAACGCTCGCTCACTGGATCATTCTCCCAGATCTCCCGAACTGCAGCTTCCCGGATTCCCCCGTCTCGGCGGGTCCCTAGCAGCTGACTTAGAAATGGTGCGGACCAGGGGACCCCGACTGTTTAATTAGCCCCTGTGCTCTCTTATGGGGTCCAGATGACCCCAACCTTAAAGTGATGTGTGATTCCTCTCATGACAACGGTAGACAGGATAAAACAAGGGTTAAAACAAAGCATCACGAGGGCCCGCGGTGGTTGCTGCCCAGTGCCCTTATTGGCAACCCTAACTTTGCAAGTGAAACAAAAATGGCGAGCAATCTTTGAGCTATAACGCTGTACAGTTTTGAGCTAGATGCTAGTTTAGACAAGGACTACAAAGACAGAAGAAGTTACTTGGATCAAGTGGATGTATCAGAGTGGATTGGAGTAGGGAGCTTGTTGCACACCCGTTGTAGCTTCTATGTCCCAACTACAAGCTTTTCCCAGCTGCATTTTTTCATCTGCTCTTGATTCATGATGATTTGAGTAAAGGAATACCCAGAAATTCAATTTTAAGCTTAGTTTTCTTTATATTTGTCTTCCACCATGAGAAAAAATATCACAAGAACGTGTTAACAACACCAAAAACACAGCTTTCATCAGAGTGGGTCTTTAACAAAATTGTCAAAATTTTCTGTGATAGAGATGCGCTCACGTTGCATGTGGTAAAGTGACAATACAGCGGATATTGCAAATGTCTAGTGTAAACCTAGAAAAGTAAATACAATATGGTGTCCACGGCAACCGTGTCTGGCCTAGCTTGCCAGCTGGTTAAGGCTGATTTATAGCTGGCAGATAAGACGAATCAGGAGCTGCAGAGCAGAATCCCTCACACAGCGTGGTTTTAGGTTTTTTTCCATTCCATCAGTAAACATGTCATCTCTCCCCTGCTCTTATCAGAGCACCTTGCCTGTGAATTAGAACCTTGTTTGGAGAATTTAACTTTCAGACTTTCAGCAAAAAGAGAGAGATAAAAAAGAATTTGATTTCTGTACCAAACTTTTTTCTAAAAAAAAAAAAAATCTTCTACCAGCAAGGTCAACAACCATAAAAGTGTTCACTATTCAGTAGCCAAACAAAGCAAAAACAAAAAACTCTGAACTGGCATTGCTGCAACAGCTACAGCACTCTTATATAGCTTTTAAAACTTTTTTCCCCCAATTACATTTTTCTACTTTAGCCGATAAATATAATTAAAATCACCTTTCTTAATGTCCACTTTACTGCAAATATAAAAGCTTAAATCACAAGAAAAAGTAATGAGTCCTTGGAATTCACTTAGCTGAAACAGTAACTTAATATTTTCCTCTTGCTCAGGCACAACGAGTTCTCAGAAACCTGTACTTTTTTTTTTTACATTTAAACCATTTTCTACAAGCAAAATGAATGCTGAATGTGTTGGTTTAATGAATGGAAACAAATCTGCTTTTAGCCTTTTTTGTTGCAGTATCACAAAATCCTACCTTTTAGGGCCAGCTTTTAATACAAGGCTGCTTTAGCATTTTTTTCTACCTTTAATAAACTAATATAATAATTGTTCTAATTGCAGTGCATGTCAGTCACCACAAATAATGAACTGGTGAGCAATGAAACTGTGACCGTTTACTCCTCCAAGTGACATTTACTTAAATGCCACGTATCTGCTCTGCTCCTTCTGCAGACTCCTACTATGTAAATGTAGTTTCCACATCACTGTTCCACTGTTTGTAAAATATTACAATAGAAAAAGTTCTCTTTCTTTTCCTGTTGCAGAAATGTTCAGTCTTGTAATTTCTTTTTTTTTGCACATTTTGCAAAGAAAACTTTCTCTCACTGGTTCATACCAGTTTAAAGACCCACCCCAATGAAAATAATCTTTTTGTGTTTTTAACATGTTCTTGTAGCATTTCTCCCATTATAGATGACCTATATAAAATAACTTATAATCAAAACTGCATTTCTGAGAATTTCTTGATGTCCCCCACCGATGAAAATCATGTTTCATTTTTCTTTGTTTTTAACATGTACATGTGGCATTTTTTTCTGTAAGACAATAAATGTATTAAAAATGCATTTCATTTTGGCATTTTCTGAGTATTTCTATTTTTAAATCACTGTCAATTAAACTGTCGCAGACAAGCTTTGTTTGAATTAATGAGCCTTCTTTGTAGAAAACCCTTAATCTGGCCTGGGTAGCGTGCCTAGCTCAGGTGCTGGAGAAGAGAAGATGGCACTTCCATTATCAAATTCGCTCTCACTGGATTTTTTTCACACAATACTTATGGCAGGAGGGCTGAGAACGCTGGAAAATCTCTGTGAGACTCCACGGACCTTCTGGATGTGACCACGAAAATGCGAATGGTGGTTCATTTGACCACGGTTGTAAAGGATTGTAAATCAATGAAAGATCATTTTGGTGTTAGATTAGATTAGATTAGATTCAACTTTATTTTCATTACACATGTACAAGTACAGGGCAACAAAATGCAGTTTAGCATCTAACCAGAAGTGCAATATAGGCAGTAAGAGCATGTGGTATAAATATTATGATAAATAAGAATGGTACAGGTTATTATACAGCATATGGACAGTATTTACAGATCAGAGCCTATACACAGGTGAGACCATATATACAGGTTAATGAGCAAGACATACATAATGATTGAGGTAGGTACCATGAACATATTATACAGATGGATTGTTCGTTAAAAGGGAGAAGACTATAAACAGAAACTAGCATAACATACTTTACAATAGAGAAGATGAGAGATGATAAATAAGGCGATACAAAATGGATGACATGGGCAACTTGCAGTGCAAAAAAATAAGTAATGTCAGTGGCTATTTAAGTTACTAGACTGGTGCAGTTCGGTACATAGTACTGTGCAAACAGGTTGTAGCATATGCAGCTTAGACCAATAGTGCAGAGGTGGTAGTGTGAGTCAGTGATGGACTGTGAATTGGTGTCTGGGGGGTCAGCAGGGGTCACCGGGGTCAGAGTTCAGCAAGGTCACAGCTCTAGGGAAAAGCTGTTCCTCAGTCTGCTGGTCCTTGTCCAGAGGCTTCTGAAACGCCTGCCTGAGGGCAGGAGGGAAAATAATCCATGTGCCGGATGGGAGGAGTCCTTCAGAATGCTGGGGCACGACACAGACAGCGTTTCTTCTGGACGTCCTCAATGGCCGGGTAGGCGGGGTTACCGTGAGGCACTGGGCAGTTTTCACTACGCGCTGCAGGTGTTTGCACTTTGCAGCAGAGCAGCTTCCGTACCAAACTGTGACACTGTTCGTTAGAATGCTCTCTATCACGCAGTGGTAGAAGTTCACCAGGATGGCTGAAGACAGGTGGTTTTTCTTCAGTGTCCTCAGGAAAAAGAGGCGCTGGTGAACCTTTTTGATCAGGCTGGAGGTGTTGGTGGTCCAGGACAGGTCCTCTGAAATGTGGGTCCCCAGGAACTTGAAGCTGGAGACACGCTCAACAGCCATTTTTGAATGGAGTCATGCGTGCCTCTTCTCTCCTTCCTGAAGTCCACAATGAGCTCCTTGGTCTTGCTGGTGTAAAGGAGCAGGTTATTTTCGGCGCACCATGTGGTCAGGTGCTGTACCTCTTCTCTGTAGGCTGTCTCATCGTTGTTCATGATGAGGCCAATCACGGTGGTGTCGTCTGCGAACTTGAAGATGGAGTTGGATCCATGCACCGGTCTGCAGTCGTGTGTGAAGAGGGAGTACAGAAAGGGGCTCAGCACATAACCTTGTGGCACACCGGTGTTGAGTGTGACAGAGGTGGAGCAGATGTGGCCTGACCTCACGTGTTGTGGTCTGTTGGTCAGAATGTCCATAATCCAGTTGCAGAGGGCAGTGTTTGTGCCCAGGGCACTAAGTTTGGTGATCAGCTTGGAGGGGATGACAGTATTAAATGCTGAGCTGTAGTCAACAAACAGCAAACTTGCATAGGAGTGGTTATTGCCCAAGTGTGAGACCACAGGGTGCAGTGCTGTGGAGACGGCATCATCTATGCTTCTGTTGCAATGGTCAGTGAACTGGTCACCGCCTGTCAAAAAATGTGTTCCTGACCTTGACACTGCGTGTGGGAGGAGTTACCAGCCAATGTATTAAGCCTGACATGGGGTGGTGTTTGTGTTTATATGTTACTTACAATGTGTGGAAGTTGAGGATTATGTTGAAGGATCAGGTTGATTTATTGTTAAGAGTTTTATTAACACATTAGTAATAACGTCTTAATGTCTGGGTCTTCTATGTCCCTCTGGGGAGAGCAGAGGGGCCTCTGCTGTGTTTTTGAAGGCTGTCCCGCATTAACCCGAGAAGGGGTCTGTCTGCCAGCGCATCTAGCGAGCGAGCTCCGCTGGACTAAAGGAGGCTGGGTCATTGTTGTGGTAGGCTAACGATTTGTCCGGAGTGTATCCCTTCTTCACTCCGCGGCCCCAGTGCATAGAGGAATTAGATGGAAATTCAGGTAAAAAAATCACTTGCATTGATTAATATCTTACCTGCTGCTTGAGTCACCTAAAACGTCACATGCCCAAATCTGAGTTCCTGATTTGTAGATACAATGTGGCGACCTGTCAAACGCCACCTAATTCGCATCTCGTCGCTCAAATCCCCCAAGCCGCACCCGTCGCTGAAATTGGGCTCTGGAACTTCAGATCGCCTCAATTTCCGTCTGTATAATTGACTTAACATTAAAATTGGCGCCTCCGCTGCAGAAATTGCGTTTAGTGTGAATGGACCTTGAGTGACCAGATGAGGGCTGGCTTACTCTGCGCCAACAGTTCCTCCCACAAACCCAAATTGTATTTCTAATGAGTTGCTGTCGCTGTGAATAAAATGTGTCTTAAAAAAATTAAAAAAAGGTTTTTGATTTCGGCAAAAAACTTTATAATTCCAATTAAAAGATCATTGGGAACAATTTTATGATCGGAAAAATATAGTTGGAGTGGGACTTTAAGGTGTTTTATTTTGTAAATGGGATTAGAACCTCCAATAGTTACAAAAGATTTCTAAAATAACTTGCAAAAGTTTAGGGCCTCCATCCTCTCAGGTAAAGTCTAACAGTATTGTTTCTATGCACATTTTTTTTTTTTTTGCAAATGCTATTCTTTACTATTGTTTACCTTAAAGTTACAAAAATATCTGGCTCCAGACTGCCTAGACTTCAAAGTTTTATTGTACAATCCAAGTGTGGAGATTATTGTGCTGATTGCCACACAAATGGAGCACCATATCTTGGTGGAGGCAGTATGAGGGTTTTGGTCAACATCACTGGAGGTAATCTCAGTACAGAAAAATACTAAGATGAGGTTCTGGAAGTAGTAGCAGTCCTATATCGCCATATTCTACAAAAGCAGTTCCCCCAGAGTGAGGTTTATCAGAAACCACATCCATAATTTAAGGATGGAGAAAGTGAAATAGACGGCCAACAGTCCACCATTTAACCTTAGTGAACATTTATGAGGTCAGCTTGAGCTTGTTGACTATGCTAGAGTAACTGACACAATCCTGCTGGCTGATGTAAGACATTACTGCAGAGGAAGAAGATTCTATCTCAGTTGTGTGGGACTAGAATGTGACTGACCAGTGAATGTAAAAGGGGACGCAGACCCATGAATGTATCACCAAGTGCATACATATACATATATATACATATATATATATATATATATTTTCTTATCAAAAAATATTTTAAAAATATGTTAAAAAACAGACTGCGAGGCACAAAGTTGACCACATCCGTCATCTACAGATGTGCCCAACGTTGTCATCTGGATTGACTCACAAACCAAAAAATGAACACTTTGTTCTGAACGATAAGTAATACTTCGCTGTGTTATGTTTGTAGCTAAAGTAAGTCAATGCTTTAGAGAAAGGTATTTTTTCATTAAAAAATTCAGACATCAGAAGTCATTTCCTAAAATAACATTAGGTCTACATTTCTGTAATGTTATAAAATCTGACATAAGAAATATTTTCAATTATTATTATTTTTTTTATTTTTTGCAAGAGAAAAATAATTAGATGAAAATATATATATATATATTGCCTTAAAATGGAGTGCTCAAATGGATTCAGTTCTGGGAAACGGTTGGGCCAGACCATTACAGCAATACCTTTGTCTAGCAGAAAGTGCAGACTTAGATGAATAATGAGTTGTATAGGTGTTCCTTCGTTCTTTTTGAGCAGTGTATATAAACCCAGAGCTTATGACAATTGACAGGTTTTCTATACTTTCCCTTGCTGGCAGTTTTATTCGCTGGTGTGTGCATATATATATGTATATATATAAAAGATGTTTGACACTGGCAGAATAAAAGTGAGCTATCCATTGGTTTATTGGCACTACCCACATAAATGCTCAATTCCGCATCTCATCAAATAGCTCATATTTCTTACAAATGTGCTACTGTTTAAAACTGGTTCAGTAATTTAAGGTTTATTGCAAAAGGCTTTGTCAAAATGGAGAAATAATGTCCAACACACCTTTCCTCTTCTTTTTTAGTTCTAACTTTTCTGAACAGATATTGAAATGCATCTATATGAAAATAACAGTATCACTATTCATTATAAATTCTGTTAAATTCTATTTAAAAAAATAGAAGACCACATATTTTTTAAAGTTGTACCTACTTCTTTGAGATGAGCTGCAGAATTTTTGGCATAACTGAACAAAACTGCAATATTTTGAGGCCAGATACTGTATAGATGTTTTTTAATGATTATTTCATCTGGTTAAGCAGGAGTTTACTAAACTTCTAATCAACCAACTCCTGTTTTTTCTAGGGGTGTCTTCAGACTGGAAAAGTCTGTTGGTCAGGACTGAACTGGATTGAGTTGTTCCAGATTCAGTCCTGAACCTTGCATTTGGTCTGTACTCAGACTGCCATCAAGCGGACCTTCCTGTTCTGGACCAAAGCTTGTAAACAAAACCACTTGGCTAGAGATCTCTTCAGTCATTGGCCAGTAACTACGAGAATGGGACAAAGCAATGAGAGACGGAATAGTGGGAGTCCTTTTGCAGTCCTGGTCGGGAAAGCTTAAACTATATACTTCACTCACCAATTTTAAACGTCTGTATCAACGTCAGGTACAATACTTTTTACTGCTGCTTTGGTACAGACATGCTGCAAGGTATACTGATGAATGTTTATGACATATAGTTTGTCGGGAAAACAGTGTGAGAAGCAATATGTATTATGTTAAAAGTTGTTTTATAGAGCCTACATTCATCTGACCTCATTTCAAGGAGCTGCTGGGACTCATTGTTACGCCACTACTGTGTTTATATCTAGTAAATTCCCAGCTACGGTGGCCGTTTTGGTTCAGTTATTCCACTCCGAGCACAGATTGTATTCAGACTGAAGAAACTCAGAGCGAAGCGGAGCTCAGTCTGATTGGAAATAAACTGAGACCATCTTGAAAAAGGGGTCTTAGAGTGGTCCCTGGTCCCGGACCAGGGTCTGCGTGGGTGTATTTAGACTGAAATGTTGTTCCAGATTATCTGGGGAAACAAATTCTGGTTCACTTTAAGCAGACTAAATATGTCCTGTCTGAATACACTCTAATTTTTACTGTCAGCTCAAGCATTTATATTGTTTTACCTACAGTATAAGGTAACAGATACAAACATTTTAAACCAGACTTATTTTAGAACATTATCCATTGCACAGTTGAGGCCTTGCACAAATTTTCATTCATTTATTTTTACAGTAAATCTTCGAATAGATAATATATGGGAATTCTGATGTCAGTTATGCTGAAAGATTAACCAAAAAGGCCAAATTCAGCAAGACAAAAACTATGATTGCTGCAATAAACTTTGAATTAGAAAATATGGGGCAAAAAAGTAAAAAATTATATTTGCTGTAGCTTTAAAAATATATATCTTTTCTAAAATGTTAATGTGATCGCCAATTTAATGTTTAATCAATTATAAAAAAGATGTATACACTTCAATTTGACTTAACGTGTTCTTACCGAACAGTGTCTAAAATTCACTGAAAGGCAAAAATCAGTATGAACAAAAGGAAAAACTTTAATAAAGGAAAAATAGCAAAAGACAAAAGTATTCATCAATCACTACAGCAGTAAATTCTGTCATCCTTGACAGAAAAGATACCACCAGAGAAAAGCAAAACAAATGGGAACAAACCAGAGACTTGTGACCAAATAGTACGAGTGTTTTTTTTTTCCCTGCCAGAAAAAAATGGATTTAAATCTTGAAAATCCAAATATAAACTACTTCTAACACCTAACCAGACGAGAACAAGGATGCAGTGGGCTGGAGAGGAGCAGTCATAGACTGTGATAGATTGGATAAAAGTGATACTTTGAGATAATTGCCAATCTGGCATTGGGCAAAGCCTCAATGCCAGAAATCTTGTTTTCTGAAAATGACTGAAATATATAAAAAAAAGACCACAAAAAAGAAATGATTTTTTTAAGTTATTTGAAATTTGAGCTTGAATATTGAGAGTTTCGCAGCTTAGGACAGGAAGGTCATGAATCCAAGGCACTCCTGCAGGCTTTGAGCCATCCTTAGGTTCTGTTTTTCGGTTGATTTTTTTTTTTTACAGGATTTTTTTGTGCCTCCTCAGACCTTCTGATTGCTGATGAGGATCAGCAGATTGAGACCAGCTGATGGCGTTGGGCTGATCAGCTGGAGGAGTTTAAAGGCCATGGACTGGTGGCAGATATCAAGGCGTGCACTTGGCTGATTTCCCAGGGTTCTTCGTAGTGAAGACGGTTCTCCTTACCATCAGGCCTTTAGGTGTTGTATATTGTTGTTAATCACATTTGTAAAATGTATGTTTTTTTTTTTTTTTTTCATTAGTGGTGGTTATATAAAGCTTCAGGAAACATTTAAGCCTGTCATCCAATCTGTTGACTCCAGTGAAATCTACTGGATGCAAAAAATCCTGGCCTTTTACAGAAAACCTGTGAATAAAACTGTTGGCAAGATAAAGAGTTATAAAATACATGCATATTGTCACACATGTTTTTTATATTGACGCAAATAAGTATATTTTTACTACTCAAGAACAATCTGACTTGCCCACCAATAGCCAGATTAGCCTCTGGTGGTGCCAAGACCCCACTATGAGATAAGGTGATGGATGGATGTATAATTTGAAAATCATTCCATAATTGGCTCTGGGTTGTGGGTAGGGAGACATATGTCACTACTAAATCTGAGTCCCTGATTGGTTAAAGTTCTGGTACCTTCCTGTGTAGAGTTTTCATGTTGTGCATGTGTGTATCTAAAAACATGCTTCATGCTTAATTGGTTACTCTAAAGCAGCAATGGGCAAACTGTTTGCTTGTTGGTCACATGTGGTGTTGGAATGATTGGAAAAAAGGACTGATACTTGGAAGACTCACATTAGAAAAAACAACAAATCTTCCAAGACCACATGAATGCAGACTAACTTTCTGCACCTAAACAAAGGTCAATGTTGTTGTTGTAGTGCACCATCTATGGGGAGATGCCTAAATTACTGAGAGTGACAAAGCACCCGTGTGTCACTGAGTAAGGGCTTAACAAAGTGGATTTGTTTTTGATTGAGTCAGGGGGTGCACACACTGTTCAGTGGGTGCACCTGGTTGTTCTGTGTGTGTGTTTTTTTTTTTTTTTCAATTTGTTTATTTTTGTGATTTCTTAGGATCACTTCCTGTTTCACGAAGTCCAGTGGATTGATCAAAAATAGGTGTGTTTTGAGATCATGCAGGCAGATGCAGCACTGTGCATATTGCCTGGACTGCGGTGGATGTTGGGTAGTTTAGACTCTAACGTCACTTGTGAATCATCAGGAAAGTATCACAAGTAAGAGGCGGGTGAAGCTGGAAATCTGGCACTGCACCGGGTGCAAGCTGCCTTGATGACTATGGAACGATGCATTGTGGGAAATGGTGTTCTACCAGTTCTTGTACTTTGACATGATGCTAATCAGAAATGATTGGTGCTAAATGAAGGACATCTGCACACTTTGTTACTTTTTTCTGGAAAGTAGTGAATTACTGATGAAAAAATGAATAAGATTTCAAGTCATCTGCGGTTATGTGTTAATTTTGCTTTTTAAAAGTTAACTTTAATTTCAGTTGTATTTCTTTGGGACAGTGGACATTAAATTAACCCAGTGGCTTTTTGTAATCTGTTGTCCCCTGATGATGTGTGAAAAATTATTAATAAAAACAAAACATAATGGTAAAGTTCATAATAAGAAGGAAAGGCATACTGAAATTCAAAGGAATGTTAAGGAAAACCCCCGACTTCCTGTTCTTGTTCAGTCCGACTGCTCGCCTTTATCTCAGGGGCCTTTCCCTGCCTGCAGCCGCCTGATCTCTCCAGCGATCCAGGCAAAGCGCAAGTGATCTCAAACACACCTAATGTCTTCTTTTTATTTTAGATTTTTGTCACATTGACAACATATTTTTGCTTATTTATGTTGACTCTGTTACAAGTAAAATTAATGTGAATGTTTTTGTTTTTTATGTTTGATTTTGATTAGAAATTGGGTTGGTTTGGTGAAGGGGCGGGGCTATTCACCTATAACGGAGAATCTCTTTTCAACTTCTTGTGTGGCTTTGATGGTGCAGCACTATATGTTGCTTCTCTGGCATACTGTTCACAACTCATGTATTTCATACATTTGAAAAAAATGACAAAAAGAAGTAAAGTTTGACTCTGTGTGGATAGTGGTTTGTTCATTTGAAACAGAGAAAATAAAACCTTATCAAGGATAACCAGTATTCTAGTTTGGCCGGCCATATTCAAAAGTTGAATGCCATAGTTTCCACACCCCTACTCTAAAGTGTCCTAAACGTGTGTGTAGGAGTGATTGTGTGCCCTGCAACAGACTGATAGCATGTCCAGGGCGTACACTGCCAACCCAGCAATAGCTGGGACAGGCTCTGGTAACCCCATGAACCTAAAAGGTATATAGTGGGTTAGGAAAACAGATGGATGTAAAGCTTTGGCTTAATTTCAATAAAGAATATCTACCTCACTTCCCAGTAAGCTAGGTTCTTGCGTCACTCTACACACCACTCAATAATCAAGCCCTCACTCTAAACCAATAGATACAATCCCCGCCTTCTTTTCTTAGCCAATCACAATCTCATTTCTGCTTTTAAATTCATGAAAATTTAGCTCTCTACATTCCAGATGGTTTTGCCGGTCCTCCTCCACCTGAGCCATGCAAGCTCTTGGGCTGGCCTCTAAATGGAAAGTGGTGTAAACTTGTATAGCCCTTTTCTACCTTCCTTGAAGGGCCCAAAACACTTCACAGTCACATTCACACAGCGGTGGCGGCTCCGCTGCCAAACATTGGCACCAACCTTTCACCAGAGGCATTTTGGGGATTAGGTATCTTGCCCAAGGACACTTCGACATATGGGTGGGCAAGGCAGGAATTGAACTCACAATCTTCTGATGAGGAGTCGACCACCCTTCCGATATGAAAAGTCTATGGACCATAGACAGTTTATCTATGAACTGGACACAGCAACCCATAGGAAATGCCTTCCTCTCCTCCGGCCCTCACAAATTCAGGCCAGAGCCTTCGGCGTCACTTCTTGATATGTCTACTGCCATAATGGAACAGATTACCACCCATCGCCAGCGATTGTTCTGACTCAGTCCGAGTCGCGTTTTTGGAGGAACTCCTATAGCCAATCCTGAGTGAGCGTGTTCCGGCTTGTTCGATGGGCACACCCCTCCCTCTGAGAGCAAGCTTGGGAGAATTTATCAAACGTTCGAGGTGCAGGGCCAGCGGGCACAACACTTTTACTGAGACATCTGGAGTTTAAAAAAAATAGGATCCAAAAGAACGTGTTAAGTATGCATCAGAGCAAGAATAATTATTCTACAAACTATTCTGAAATAACTATTTATTAGTCGAAGTCATGGGACTTTGGCCGTCTTTCAACCAGCGGGTACTTTCTATTTGGAACACAAGAGAAGAGGGGTAACTAAGTCCATCTTTATATGGTCTGTGACTAATTCATGCACATTTTGAATCACAAATAAATCTTTATTGGCATTCCTAAGATTTCTCCCTGTTGAAGTATCATTTCAACTGGTTTTTAAATAAAGCACGTATTTGAAACATGATTATATTGTGTTTTTACCACTTCATTAGGGTAAAATTGAGCATTCATTTGTTGTGTTTTGTTTCTGTAAAACTGAGCAAGCATATCTAGCTGCCCTGTGGCAGATGTGAAAATGTGTTAATTTAATGTAAAATCCAAAAGTACTCAGTGTATGTGGTAGAGACTTAAACTTTGTAAGAAATCAAAAAAGCCACACATTTCTCTCTATATATCTGTATGCATACTGCTTCTATATTTTATCACAAGAATTTCTTTCCCTCCCACTTTCCTGTGAGGAAAATGTGCTCTTTATAGTTGCTGCATTTTCAAATGGGGAACAGTATTAATTGCATCTTGCATGTTTTTGTGTGTTTTTGTTTCAACAAAACATTCATGTTGTGTTTTTTTCTTAATTTATGTTAATTAAAGAGTTACATTGGAGGTAAGGGCGCCACACTTTAAAGGCTCAGCTGCTTTACTCTCCAACAGCCTAATACATTTTTATTTTTGCTTCAACCCCTTTCTAAGCGAATAATGCATGGTTAAATGAAGTAATCATTTTTACTGCAGACATCACTCACAAGAAGATAGCAGGTGGGTATATCATTTCCCACCATATGGCCATGGCTGTCAAGCACTGCCCAATCAGAAGGCAACAATTTGCCACAGTGTTCAATGTTGTGATTAAATAGTTCCAAGGACGGCTCCGGCACACAGGAAGGCTCTTTGACCAGACCGATACTCATCTCCGGCTACAGATTGAAAGTGGTGTTGGAGCAGCAATGAGGCTTTCTCGCTCTGGATTTTTATTGGACTCTTTTCCATTCTTCCCACAGACTCGGCTCAAAATAGACTCTTATTTTTTTTGTTTCATGAATACAGAAACTTTCAACTGGACACTTGGCTCTGTTCAAATCCAAAAGTAAAGAAAGGAGAGAACTACATATGTTTTTTGAGACCGTTAATCATAAATAAAAGGAATTTAAAAGAAAACGGCATAGAAATTCATTTTAAATGAAAGTGCACTGCACAGACAATGTCTTGTTTCTCATAACAGTATAGTGATTTCCCATCCTTGAATCTTTTTGAAATCCTTCTTTTCATGCATATTTTATCACAAACTATACCTATTGGAAAAAAGAACATCCCTGACTTACCTGCTGTCACAGAGTTGAATGTAGTGATACAGTAACATTCAAAAACTTTCTTAAAAATATATTTTTACTGACTTTTGCCCTCAGAGCTGTGTGCCATGCTGAGAAAATCCAAAATTTCAGTCAAACCCTCTTTTTGCAATTGAAAGAAGACTTGTCGGTGGTTTGTTTGTCCCTATTTTTTATAATCTTTAAGTTTCAATTTCTTTCTCTGTTGATCGAAAAACATAAATTCTTGTAATCACGGAGTAACTGCTTGGAAATGATGATGTTGTAAAGTTGGCGAAGACAGGAAGTGACGTCACGTTCACACATGCGGGGTCAGCCGCGCAACAATACAGTTCCGCATACAGATCTGGTAGTGAGAGTGCTCACGCTGGAAAAGTAAGGAGGGGATGATTCTACTTTTCCTTTTTCTACTGTTTACTAGCACATGTCCGCCACCTACAGTTGGAAGAAGCTTGGAGCCAAAAGTTGAAGTGGTGCAAATCTTGTGAATCAGTTCTACTCTGATAAATGAAAGACTTGGTGTTCTTGAAATCCGGTCAGGCTGTGGTGTGAATGTAGCTTTAGAGAGTGTCCTTTCTGCCATTGTTCATTTCTAAGTTTTATTCATTTTTTGCCCTCCACAAATAATTAGTCTGTTAATGTTTAGTTTTATGTTTCAATATTTCCCTAGGTCAATATAAAATCGTCACTTCGGAGGCACACTAAGCATTTGTCATTGGAGGAGGAGGACGCAGTTTCTGATGGAGCATTAAAAAATCCTTCTAAATGGCTTTAAAATGCTCTTATATGGCTTAAAACATCCATATTATAATTATTTATTACGGCAGCTTTGTAAGTGTGGACAAATAAAATAAAAAAAATAAAAAACATTAGCAGTGTTATGAAATAAGATAGGGATTTAATGGACACCGCTGCACGTCTATATCAGCTTTTGTCATTGAAATTTTGCGGCTAAATGGATGTGACGCACATTAGACTAAGTGAAAAGATTAAAGCTGTCACCATTGTTTAGTCTGTTTAAATTAAGTCCCATATAAGACCTTGCTTAATGTTTTAAACCAGATAAGTAACATTAGCCTTGGACAGCTTAAGCATCCAGAGCTTTGTGTGTTATTACAATTCAGTGTCAAAATGATGACTAGTTGGAAACATAAAGGTACTTTATTTTTTATGTCTTTGGTGTGTTAATGGGCTGCCTATATGGGATTATCACAAGCCTTAACAGATGTTCATTTCCAAAACATATGTCAAGACTTAAGGCTGGTGAAAAACACCACCAGTGGACAGAGTTTATCTGTTTTGGAACAGGCTCCATATTTACAGCCCTGAAGCAGTTAAGCTGAAAATGTTGCTTGTACCAGCCTCTGCAGCTACCGCTTCAAATACTAGTAGATCTTAAACCGACTTCAATACATTTCTTCCTTTGTTATTTTTTATATTTGATTGTTTTTATGTAAAGCACATTGAGTAACACAATATGAAAAGTGTTGTACAAATAAAGTTTGATTAGATTTTAATCCTATTATATCAGACATATTAATACCAGAAATCTTATAACAACATTTAATATCAGATTATATATATATATATATATATATTACCTCCACTTTCTTGTGCTTTGAAGACATGTTATTTTTTGCTTATAATAAGACATGTTTTGGTTCCAAACAATGGTTCTCAGTTTATTATAGTTTTAATATTAGTTCAGTAATTGTTTACAGTGATGGAAAGCCGCAAGATACATTTACTCTTGTGTCTGTGTTTGAGAAGCTTTTTTTCTTACTTTTTTTCTTACTCCATGCCTTCTTATCCCTAGAGTTGTCCGCCCCTCCAACACCTTTGTGTAAATACAACTTTAGCTTCTTAAAGCAATAAAAATAAATATTTAATTGATTAAAAAGTTATTTGTAAATCTTATTTTTGAGCCATTAACATCTACTGCACCTACGACACTATAATTGAAAGGGAGGCTCTATTATCCTTTTTGTTTCCAACTGAAGCTATTTTCATTTCAATCAAGCTGACATTTGCTAAAAGTTAAATACACAGTCTGATTTACTGAGATCCCAATTAAAGAGCGTAAAATCGCTTGGCCACACACATAGACTCCACGTTTTCCATTTATTTTACTGAGACTGATTGCAAAAGCATAACAGGTTCTAAGAGCAGTATTTCAATGAGGACTTTGAGTGTGCTCTGGGTTTTAAATGTTACATCAATGCAATGGAACTCAATAAATGGGGCTGTGCCTGAACAAATGAAACGGACTGTAGATGTTTTTAGGCGGGATGTTCAGACTATTTTAGCAAACATTTGACTGCAAATCACCTTGTATCTGCACTGATGATGGACGATCATACCCTGAAGGGATCAAACTTCAGGGACAACACTCTTGCCAGCGGGCCCAGAACGCACCAGCAGGGGCTTGGAGAGAAGGAAAACTGAAGAGGATGGGGAGCAGACTGAAAAAAATGTCCGGCTAAAAATAAAACTTTTGAAAAGAACAGGGAAAGAAGAGTCAAAAATAGTTTTAACCTTAATTATAATAATTTGGATCTGTCCTGAGTTTAACCAGAAGCACAAAGAGCACAAAGATTTCTGGATATAAAACCCAGTTTAACACAGTGTGTTTTTTATACTGATCTATATGTGAGTTCTTCCCTCTTTTGTTGCACATTTAGCCCAAATTGCCTTCTTTGCACATTCATCAATGATAAACAAATTTACAATTTTGCAGGTATAACACATGCAGTATATGTCATGAATCAAATGCAATGGTTTTTCTTTGTTTTGTTTTTTTTTGCATAAAATGGTCAAAGAAAGAAATGAAGAAATACGTAGAGAAAAAGTCATTGCAGGTGAGGCTGAAGATTAGGATTTAAAAGCATGGAAAGAGGCAATGATGAGGAAAAAGATGATGACTGAGACAGCAGTTCCTACAGGACCATCTGGTTTGTATAGTTTTCCTTCCAAATAAAATCTTGTGCAGCAGTTTACATTATCACTAAATAAATAAAATGTTTAGTTTGTTGCTAAAACTTCACATGGAGCAGCAACAGAAGCTTTGAGTCAGTGAGTAAACAAAGAAAACTACAGCTGACATTTTGCAATCAGAATAATGAATTCAAACTGTGACAGTAAATATAAAAAAAATTCAGATGTAGTGATTAAAACCTTATTGAAAAGTTACAGGATTCTTTGCTATCTTTAAAACTTTTGCAACTTTTAAGGACCTCTTCAGTCTATTTTTAACAGCAGTATTTTTCCTGTAGTGTGTTAATTAAGATCCTTTGAAAGTGTTGTTTTTACTGTCATTTTTAACAACAACAAAAAAATCTAAAATGTATTGTTTTTATGATTGGGTAAAATCTATTTTAAAATAAGTTTCACTGTACAGTTCTCTTTCACCACCTGAGATCAAACTTTCTAGTTTGTTCTGTAAAAAAATTGCACAAGCATGAATAGAATATAGAAATGGAATCCTCTAAACGAAACAAGTTCACATGAACTCAGAGCACTGCTCTGGTTTGATCAGTTTTATAGACTTGACTAGAATAGAATAGAACTTTATTGATCTCTATAATCATGCCACACTGAGATCATTTCAGCACCCTCACATCTCAGGCTTCACTGATTGTTTGCAGAACCAAGAACATTTATTTATTTATCTTTATGCATTTACCTGAGAAGAGTGGACACTCTTGTCTAATAGAGCATCTTTGTTCTATGAGACTGCAGGCTTTTCCCTACATAACACACATGAATAGACCTACCTGGAGACTTTTGATATGTGTTTAGAAAAATTATTCCACTTTTAAAGCTGCTGTTTATTATTGACTATTGTTATTCTAGTGTTTAGTTAAAGCAGCACGGCTAGCATAATAACATGTAACTGCTTTGGATTAGTCTCAGTCAGGATGATTCAAATGTTTGTGCAGGTTTTTATTTGAACAAGTTACAAAGGGGTGGGAGATTTAGTTTAAGGTCTGTAAGGTGGTGCAGTGGTTGGGGCTCTTTCCTCACAGCATTAAGGTTCGAATCCAGGAAGGGACTGTGGAGTTTGAATGTTCTTTTTGTGGACGTGTGAGATTTCCCCAGAGAAGCTTCTTAACAAAAACATACTTTGTAGGTTAATGGGTGAATCAAAATTCCCCCCTTAGGTGTATGAGAATATGGCGCACTGCAACAGACTGGCAACATGTTCAGGATGTACCCCACCTTTGACCAGCAGTGGTTGGGTTGGCTCCAACATCATGACGTCAAAAGAGAATTTAGCGGGTTATGAAAATGACTTTATTGATTTGTTTTTCACTAGCTATGTTGAAGTTCATGGATGCAATTTAGCAGAATGTCTTCATTTAATACTTTAAATTTAGTCTATTTTTTTATGTACTTCACAGAGATGATACATTTGAACCAAAATCTAGAGCAAACTAACATGCATGCTGATAAATTAGTGAAAGCAGCTGTACGAGCAGAAAACCAGCTTGTATCCACCAGTTTGTCCTCAATTAAGACATTTTCTGTTGGGTTTAAATTCTCGTTGCACCGATATTTTTTTTATTCCCTTAACATTCTTAATTTCTGCTTCTCCTCAGCCAGAGGAGATTTCGGTGACCTTTGACACGTGCAGGGAAAGTGGAAACCTCACAACGGCTTTAATTGATCTGCCCTGTGATGGTAAAAAAGGGACCAAACACAGTTTTAATGTTGCTGCTGATTTGTGTACATCCTGTATGTTTGGAGCATTAAAAGGGCCACCCCTTTAACAAATACATCCATTAGCCTCTGCAGCTATAAAGAGCTCTATCATTGCAGAGTTTCTTTTTCTTTTTCAAGGTCAAAGCACTCAATGGGACTGAAATTGTCTCTTGATGGAACACTGAGTGCTGTTTTTCAGCTAACTTGCCTACTCACACAAAGGACTTTCTGTGTCCATTTTGAATCATGGTAGTTGTAGTGGATATACATTTGCATTTTATGTCTGACAGTGATAAACAAGATAACTTGATCTTCACATTTTAATGTGTTTTCTGCCTTCAAAGCATATGCTTCTGCCACATTCTCACACACACACACACGATAAAGTTCTATCTTAACACTTTTAGAGACTTTTCCGCTCAAAGGACATCTAACATGTGTCATCAACACCCACGGGTCTGCTTGCTTTCCCTCCAATTAAATGTAACCCCACCTAACCTTTCTAATTAGCAGGCGGTGTGTGATAGAAGGTATGCGGTGAAGGTTTAGTGTTGGACACATATATCCAAAGATGTAACCAAATTTCCAAAGCTTACAAAACTGTTCCGAATTCTCATAGAAAATGGCTGAGTAGCAAATCCTTTGCGAGGCAATAATTATGCAAAAAATAGAATGAGACTAAATCAGTATAGATCAGTCGCTTAGTTGAAAGAACCCCCACAACATACCTTTGTGAAGAAAACATGGCTGCAAGCTACGCAGTTCAGCACGAGGATAAATGTGTTTGCCCGAGGTTGTGTATTTGAAGTGCGAGTCTGCAGCCCTAGATCCATTTTTAATTGGGCCTCAACAAATATGGAAACATAAAATATAACATGTCCCACATATGAGGCTTGATATTAACTTTGCTTCTTCATTTTAGCACCAGGTGGAGGTACTAACTGATCACAGCCCCGGCTCCACAAAACTACAATAAAATAAATTTGTCACGAGTGAACAAAGAATGCAAAAAAAAAGATAGTACAGAGAGTTTCTAACATGATAGGAAATATTACTGAGAAAATAGGAATTGTGTGTTTCTGAGGTAAAAAGATTAATACATGACAACTTGGTAAAAACAAACACCTGCACATCCAACATTTGTGCCTAAAATAAGAAAAGGAGACGAGCACTTCAAAGGGTGGATATTAATTTGTGTTTTAAGGCAAGCTCCTAATGTGGTCTGCATGGCAGTTTTCATTGTGATTAGTAAAGCTTTCAACGTGAAGTTTCTGTGTAGCTTTGAATCTCTTTGAAAAATATGTTTTGGCAACTATAAAGATGAAGCTATGTGTCAGTGCATTTGTAGTCTCCTTTTTTATGACATAATGTTACTTTTTAGGAGGTTCTTGTTTCATCAGCACCTAAACTCTGGTGTGGACCAAACAAGAAAACACTGGTCTTCTTAAAAGTCCAGGCTGACGATTTTTTTTTTTTTTAACATGTTCTTGTGGCATTTTTATCATGAAAAGAACTTCAGGCTTAAAATTACCATTCTGTGTATTAATTTTCAAAATGTTATGAGTTGGGAGCAGACGAAAAATGTCATTTGAAAAAGCTTGTACCTGTGATGTAGCATCTCCCTGCTCCACTCTATTCCGATGCATCCACTTTCAGACAAATATATCCGTGTACATCTTAGTTTTCCTCGTCTGAGCTGGCATCTGGATCAAAACTGTACAGCTGGATAGCTCTAAAATTGCTCATCATATTTAATGCACTGGCAATGTTAGTTTGTGCTTGTTAGGGGCTGTAAGCTGGCAAGAGACAGGGTAAACAGATGGATGATGGGAAATGGGGGTGTATACATACTTTTCACCAACAATTCTGCCTACAAATCAGAGGCCAATTTCTAATGAACTTCTGCTGTTCTGTAGAAATGATGTCATAGGAAACGACACTGTTTTTTTTTTTTTTATTTTAGCTAAAAACGGCATACTTTCAATTAAAATATAACTGGGAACAAATAGTTTAGATTAGAGAGGGACATGTGAGTGATGCCAAATCTAGATTTCACAATGGGAATTTCCACCACACCGAAGACAAATTTGAAGCAAGGGTAAAATAAGGAGCGTGCAAATGATAGCAGATAGATGCCTCTTTATTGCAAACGGTAGAAAGTGCTTAAGAGAATAACTACAGCTTTTTTTTTTTTTCTGCATTATAGGGTCGGCCAAATTATAAGGTTCACCGTCAATGAACGGTCTGCTGTCACTTAAGGCACACTTAAGTAAGACAAAAGTCTCAGTGTGACTTTAACTGCATTTACAGTCATTCCAGAACTTGTTTGTAACACATTAAGAATTAGCTACAATACGTGTAGCTCCCAACTTCGTTTGCAAGACAGACAGATACCACTAAAACAAATGTTGCTGTGACTATACTAACTCCAAAACTTTTCAGTAAAATGTAAAAAAAAAAAAAGCATAGTCTGACTAGTTAGCCACATTAGCGTACTCACAATATCACTCAACCTTGTTTTGCAACACGTACAACGACAGGACTGACATTTTGACAGAGCACCGCTTACCTCTCAAAATCACTTTGACATCAGTAACGGCAACCAGAATAAATCTATATATAAAGCTCTCCGAAAAATGGTAACCGGCATGATAGAAGCTTTTATAGTGACAAAATTCAGTCAAACACGATCAGGAAGCAAAATTAAAAAGACAAACAAGAAAAGACCAAACAAAAACCCCATAGAGCAGGCGCTCTAAGTCTTATGTCCAAATAAATCTTGATAAATTTAATTCCTAACACTCCTCCATTCTTGTAAAGTCACTTTTTACTTCAGACCTTCTTCAAAATGATGGAAATCCACAAAAAATGGATTCAAAGGTTTTACCTGAAGTAAAAACTCTCAATTTTAATCAGACACAACCTTTAGGGCTAAAATCATTCTGTTTTGCTGAATCACATCATTTTACATGATTGAGCTGGTTGGAAATCTTTGTGAGACACAGAATAAAAGGAAGTCAAAGATGAAAAACATGAATACTTTTTCAAGTTATCTTTGGGTAAATTCCCAGAGTGTCAGGATTTTTGTTAACTGGACAGCACATGGGACCACTACCCTTCTGTGACATCCCAGTGGGACACACAGACAGAGAATGATTGTCACATGTCACATTTTACAGTGTTAGTGCTGTTAAAACAGCAGAAAGACGTGAATCCAATTTCAATAGTTTTCAATCTGGACTAGAAACGGGACTTTAGAAATGGACAATGACCTGTGACCTTCATATTTCACCAATTTGAAGTCCCACCTGTAAATGATCCTTTCTAGACAATAAATAAATAAATAGACATGATACAACATGAAAAAAACAATGTTAACTTATTGTTCCTTCTCAGTCTCAAGAAAGTTGCTTTAGCAATTTTATCCATGCATCTTCTTCCGCTCATCTGGGACCGGGTCATGGGGCAACAGTCTAACCAAAACCACCCAGACTTCCCTCTCCCCGGCCACTTCCTCCAGCATCTCAAGAGGGAAGCCGAGTCGTTCCCAGGCCAGCCAAGAGACGTAGTCTCTCCAGCGTGTCCTGGGTCTTGCCCCTCCGCCTAGTGGGACATGCCCGGAACACCTCCCCGGAGAGGCGTCCAGGAGACATCCGGAGCAGATCCCCAAGCCACCTCAACTGGCTCCTCTGGATGTGGAGGAGAAGCGGCTCTACTCAGAGCTCTCTACGGGTGACCGATATCTCTAAGGGAGTACCAAGCAACCCTACGGAGGAAGCTCATTTTAGCCACTTGATTTTGGGATCTTGTTCTTTAGTTCATGACCCAGAGCTCATGACCTTGGGTGAGAAGTGGAAAGAAGATAGACCAGGAAATTCAGAACTTTGCTTTCTGGCTCAGCTCCCTCTTTAGCCCATGGAGCGGTGCGGCGACTGCATAACAGCACACGCCGTCCCAATGCTGCAGTAACTACTGTACCACCATGCAGCCCAGATCTGACAAATTTTTAACAAATAATTCTGCATCTTTAAGGCAGAAATCTACCTGTACTGGTCCAAATCAGGGTAATATAAAGTGTTAATGTATTTTCAAAAAGATGGATCGTGCCACGCTTACACTGCTGTACCAAAAGCATTTGCCCATCTGCCTTGACTCACGTATGAACTGAAGTACTATCCCATTCCTACATCCATAGAGTTCAATATGTTGTGGATCCACCTTTTGCAACTATTACAGCTTCAACGCTTCTGAGAGGGTTGTCCACAAGGTAGAGGATTGTGTTTATAAGAATTGGGGTCCATTCTTCCAAAAGCACATTGGTCAGGGCACACTGATGTTGGTGGAGAAGGCCTGGCTCTCAGTCTCTGCTCTAATTCATCCCAAAAGTGTTCTATCAGGTCAAGTTACTCCACACCAGACTCTGTCCTCCATGTCTTTATGGACCTTGCTTTGTGCACTGGTCATGTTGTAAGAGGAAGGGGCCGCTCCAAACTATTCACACAAGGTTGGGATCATGGAATTTTCCAAAATGTTTTCCTGAAACATTCAAAGTTCCTTTCACTGGAATTAAGGGGCCAAGTCCAACTCCTGAAAAACAAGTCCATATCATCATTCCTCCTCCATCAAATGTCAAACTCATCACAATGCAGTCCGAAATGTTCTGTTCTCCTGGCAACCTCCAAACCCAGACTTGCCCATCAGATGGAAAAACAGAATTCATCACTCCAGAGAAGGCATCTCCACTGCTCTATGGTCCATTGGCAGCATGCCTTACACCACTGGATCAACGTTTTGCATTGCACTTGGTGATGTGCGGCTTGGATGCAGCTGCTCGGCCATGGAAACCATTCCATGAAGCTCTCTGCGGACTGTACTCGGGCTAATCTAAAGGTCACACGAAGGTTGGAGCTCTGTAGAAACTGACTTGTGCAAAAAGTCTGGGGCCTCTTTGACCTTTGCATTTCAGCATCATCTGACCCCTTTCCATCAGTTTACATGGTCTACCACTTGGTGGCTGAGTTGCTGTAGTTCACAAACTCTTCCATTCTGTTATGATAGAGCTGACAGTTGACGGATATGAAGGAAATATCACCCCTGGAATTGTTGCCCAGGTGGCATCCCATGACACTTCCATGCTGGAATTCACTGAGGTCCTAAGAGCGGAACATTCTTTCACTAATGCTTGTAAAACAGTCTGCATGCCTGAGTGCTTGATTTTATACACCTGTGGCTAGGCCAAGTGATCAGGACACCTGATTCTGATCATTTGAACGGGTGAGCCAATACTTTTGGCAATATGGTGTCATAATTCCAGCTGATCAAAATGCCTCTCACCATTTCTCTCTCCACCTTCCAGACTGGTGTGCTGGGTCTATTCCACCTTCTTCTGCACTACATTCTGCCCCCCGAGATGCTTTCTCTGTGTTATGATCACTATCTGTGCTCGTAATCAGGGAACGAATCAGAGTTTGAGTCTGAACTTCCAGAGTAACTGCAAAAACTCAGTTGGAAGATACTCATCTTTTAATATTCTATTGTTTTATTTTCATATTCATCTCATGACTTCTTAATATTAAGCTAAAGAAAAGAAAATATGAAAAAGAGGATTTATAAAGGAAAGATTGAAATGGTTTATTGGTGTATAACGAGAACAATATTAAAAATGTATAATATAAATTTTTATCATTTTATTTTGTTTCTAAAAAAATGAATTAAAAAAATGTCTTTTTGATTTTATTTAAAGTTAACCTGAAACTTCTCAATTCATGCAAAAACTGTGTGGACTTTTGATTTGAAAGTTTTGCGTAATCCACAATTATTAGTGCTTTGCCATCATCCAATGCTAATAGTTTTATTATCTTTGATCAACTATTTTATTATTGTGTCACCTTGAGAGTAAATGTCAAACCCAGTAGAACACCAGTTCCCTCTAAGTTGATTAGATTTAAGAAAATAAAACTCTACCCATTGTATTGTGTCTGTCAATCCCAATAAAGGATGACAAAAAATTTGACCTGTGTTGTTTTCATGAGGGAAAAATTGACTCAAAAAAAGAGCATTTTTTTATATACTCAATATGTGAAGAACCTCTTTTTTTCATCTTATGAGTTATTCACCTTCGGCTCCCTTGTATTGAAGGCATTGTATTGAAGAGCTATGACTTTGTGGTCATTTTACAATACCAATTGAATTGACACTAACCATTGATTAATATAAGAAAAAAAGTCTTAAATTTAGCAATAATCAAAAATAAACTATATGAGAGCTGAAGAAAGTGAATTAGGGATACTGACATAATTTGCAGTAGAGCAAAGAGCAGAATGCTTGAGGACGATTCAGAGACGGTTAACACATTTATCAAAGAATTAAAAAAAAAAGGTAAAAGTCAGATGACTTCTAAAGCAAAGAACTGTACCAGAGATGTTCTGAATCGAATAAAAATCATTGAGAAACCAAGAGAGTGCACTTGAGGACAAACCAGACTGGTAATTTCCCACAAAAAACAGGTATATCAGGCCCTAAAACAGAGCAGAACCTAACCAGAAAAAACACAACAAAAAAAGCAGAAAAAAGGGAAAAAGAACTGAAGTCAAAGGTGCTCATTGAAAGGAAAAATACGAATACTGAAATATTCAGGTAAAAAGACAACCAAAGAGTTTCTAAGTAAGAATGGGTATCTGGAACTTTACCTATGATACCAAAACCTGTATAATCTCATAGAAAAAAATACTACATTTGTGAAACCAAACATTAAAATCTTTACCCAAAAAGCTGCTTACTGTACAAGTTACGTTAACAATGACCATTCTGCCTCTTTGGGTGAAGAAAAATAAAAAAATAAATAAAACATTCATTACAATCTGGTTATAGATTTAAGAACATTGTGTAGTTGTTGTTATACAAGAAGTACTCCAAATTCCTAATTGGTTTGGTGTTTTGTATACACTAGCATGCTAACACATAGTAATGTCACACAGTTTTTTTCTTTTTTTTTTAATGTGTTACTAACATTGACGTGAAAATCAATGGACTGAGCCACCCCTCCCCTTTTGTATTTCAAAAAGGAAGTATCTGCGGGTCGCAAGAAGGCCAAAGTTCCATAGACTTCCATTGAGAAATAGTTATTTCTCAGTCATTTTATTTGTCAGAATAACCATTATGCTCTAATGCATTATTCTTAGCACATTCTTTCTAATCATATATATTCATATATATATATTTTTTTTTTTTAATCGCCATTTATTTAAGTTATAAATTGACCAATCAGATGCTTCGGTTAAAAAATTTGATTGACAGATTCCTCCGATCCGCTTTCAGTGGGAGGGGTGTGGGCTCTGAAAAAGCTCACTCATGATTGGTTCAATAGTTCCCCTAAAAACGTGACTCAGACTGACTCGAAACTCATCATAGTCGAGGGGCGGCGATTGGTTGCAATATGGCGGTAGACATATCAGTAAGTGACAGTGAAGGCTCTGGCCTGGTTTTGCGAGGCCTGAAGGTAAGGCATTCCAATATACGACCTCCGCCGCTCTCAGCGTGTGATGAGCTTCAACTCTCGAGCTTGTCAAGTGTTCAAAGATGGGCGGGGCTTTTATACTGGAGCTCAGAGCATGATGACGTGAAACTTCTGGGACTTACATTAGTTGACCAATTCAAAATTCAACTGTTATTTCGTTTTAACCTGTAAGGGGGCAGCACAATGATGGTTTTAGGCCATAATTTTAGGAATTAAAAAAGTTTATTTTAAATTGTAAAAAATGTGGCATGGACCAACAGACAGCACTTTAAAGTCCTATTTATAGAGATGAAAAGACAAAAAAAGTTGTTTAAGTGTTTAGTTTCCTTTTAATATGTCTTATAATTTGTTGCGCCTTGCATATGACATAAGTTTGAAAATAGACCAATAATTGATGGCATTGATGGTGTACTTTATAACCCGGGGTGCCCTATGGAGCAGAAAATACTGTAGTTACTGTTACTTTTTTTTTTTTTTTGCTAAGCCATGCACTGAGGTCTCTGAGCTCAGAAACATTTCACTCCTTTACCAAAAAGGTTCCCTCTGTGTCTGCTTTGAGATCCTTCTTGTACTCATCGCGAACACGCCAGAGATCAACAATAAAAGGCTATTTGAAGTTCCAAATCGTTCTCAATCCAGACAGATTTACAACTTGAAATGGTTTAAAGTTCAACAGTTTCAAACACTAACCTCTATATCCCAACATAGTAATAATCAAGCTAGAGGAAATGACAGTTTGTAGCAGTGAGCTGATAAAAAATATTTCACTTTTGAACACTTCAAGGAGATGATCAGAAATCTCTCAGACTTATTTATGACATTATAGACCAGTTCAGTGGATTGGTGATGAAGCACTATTTCTGAATTAGTCTTCCCTTTTCTCCATATTCTGGTGCTTGTTCCCACAACTTTAATGTGATTTTCTGGTCCTACTTCAGCAGGGATGAAAGCACATTATACAAAAGTATATCTTCTGCGGGATGTTGCTGCTGAAGCTGCTGCTCACAGCCAATCAGCAAGTATAGCTGGATGATTACTCAAATCCACAGAAGTGTGGAATTGGACAAATTGGAGTGTCTTTTCACTCAACTCAGTGCTTCTTACAGTGTCGGGCTAAAATTGAACTGCCTGAAAGCTAATTGTGTAACAACTTAGAGTGCCTGCACCCAAGAGTTATGCAGAGAATTGAATGCTACAATTGACAAAGATACATAATGGCAATCAATTCCACAGCAAAAAAGTAACACGGAGCTTCTTTCAAATTAAAATCAAAGCAAGCTCTTGAGGGCGTCTCACTATAGACCTTTTAAAGCATGTTCTCTAAAAGAATTGCATTAATACATTTAAATCCCTCATCAATATCCAGTACTTGTAAAATGTTATAATCAAGACCGCATTGTTGCAAGTTCCCATGAGTAGCAGCAGCTATAGAAAAATATGAAGAGTACATTTAAGATTTTTATGCTGTTTACAACTCATCCTCTTCGATGCTAGTAAATTATTTCATTGCATCTGTGATAGTGTTAGGGGAAAAACAACATAACATTCAATCATATAAAAAATAAAGAATTTATAGTTGTTAGGTACAAAGTAAAAAAAAAAAAATCTAGAAAAAAAACATGCTTGCAAATCACATCCTTGGGGGTGTTTTATTCTAAGATAGCAATCTGACGACGACCATGAAAGGATCCTTTCACGACTAAAACAGCTTCTGTTTTTGATTTTCACAAACAAATCAGCATTCCTGTTAAAACTATGCAGTTCAGGTTTTATGATGAAGAAATGTGTCAATATGTTATTAATTTATTTTTGCTTTTGTACCAATTAATTTTAATTATTACTTGTTACAACCCATAAAAGGGCATTTCCTTTTACCTAATGACATAAATGGCTGTCTGGACATAAGATTTTGTTAAAAAGCAAGCAATTGTTTAAATATCTAAAAGGTGCTTTTGCTATAAATTTTTTTTTCTGTCAGTATCTCACAGATTTTCTCAATCTGGCTGAGGAAAAAAATAATAAAGTGTTTCGTTTAAAAAGGAAGTTTGCATATGATTTGGAGTGCAAAAGTCCTCTGCAACCTGAATGTCCTCCAGGTTATTATAAATCTAATTTTTGCACAAAACATGGCCATGTTCTTCAAAATTACTGTTTCAAATCCATATTTTCAGCATAAACGCCCCCATACAACAAGCTGCTAAAAGGGATTCATATTAATTCACCGACATTTCTAGAGAAATATTATATTTGCCATCTTTTCTTGGCCAATATATTATTAAAGCATGTCTCTCAGTAGACCACTCCAGCCACAAGGTTTCTATGGTTACCAGCGTTGTACCAATACCTTTTATGAGTTCCGTGGACATCACCTCCTAATTACTTTTAGAGAACAAATCCTCATTTCCAATATATCCAGCTTTATTTCTAATCATTATCCAGGATGAAAAAGGTGCGAATTGTCAAAGGTGGGCTGTCGGTTTGACAAAATGCAGTGTGCCCTGTAGCTTCGCTCAAAACTGAGATCAGAAGTGATGCAACCAGATAGAAACTTCTGCCAATAATAAGAGTTGAGATTTAAAATGCCCTTCAGATGGTCAATAAAGGCTCATAGCGGAGATGCTGCAGACAGGGTGTGGGTCCTGTGCGGCAACCTTATGGGCAGGAGTGGGGGGGCAGTCTGCTTCGCCTCAGTTTATAGAGCTTCTTTAGTCCTATAAAACTCGGCTGCATCAGGAGAGAAACATTTGAGGCCCTCAATGGTGCCCCTGTTGTATATTCAAACGGCTTTTCACACTTAGACGTAATTGCTTTTGACACTTGAGCGAGTAATTGGGGTGCCGTATCAAAAGGCTTGCATATGTTAAAAACAATAACAACATAGATGCTTTTCTTTTATGTCCGTCTTTATAAATCCCGCATCAATAGCAGCTTAAAAATGACTAGTCGTATATTTTTAGGGCTTGTCTTGTAATGATAGTATAAAACAGAAAAAGGAACATGTTTAATGCGTCCTGTTGATAACCAGGAGAAAGTTTAAGACCTTTAATTTGAAGCACAATAATAAAAATCTACTGTTTTGATTAGGGGTGTAACAATTTATTGACATCATTGATGAATCTATCCAGCCAAATCAATCTTTTTGAGGAAAATTGTTGGTTGAATTAAACTCTATCTGGTGTGGTAATTTTTTTGAGCAATTAGTTATCATTACCTGTATTTAATCTAGGTATAAACTAACATAATTGCAGTGAAAAGCCTCGTTTTGAGGTATTTTCATTTAAATTTGTGGCATTGTGCCGCAATAAAGATAAAAATGCAATTTGAAGAGCGGCTTTAGGAACTTTTTTTTATTATAACCGACGTCCAACCTTTACTTTTACACAAACAAGGGGTATTATTTTCAATATTTAACGAGGAAAAAAAAAATAATAATACTCTCATTCAAGTAAACTGTTGGAGGCTCATTTTATAGTTAAGAACATGACAATATCAACACATTAAAAATTAGATTAAAACAACTAAAAAAGCACTAAATTGTAAATGACAATTATTAAATTGTTTCAAAATGAAATAAATCCTTTTTATCAATATTGAAAAATAATATTTGTATTTAGACATGGAAGGTTTATTTTATTATATCGTAAAAATGACATAGCAGTGGACAACACACATAATGGCACCAAAAAATGATCAACCATCAATACAGTCTAATGTGTGGAAAGACAAGTGATCATACAGTGTGTTAGAATGTTCTAATAATGTCCCGTTTGTATTATTTTAATGAGGAAAAACAACTTCATGGTACTAAAACGTGAATGGATTAGACATTCGTTCTTGTTTGCTTGTTTGTTAGTACACATATTTAATTTGCACTTGATTATCTTGCAAGAAATAGAAGGAAAACTTCACCTGTACTGTTCAGTAGCAGGTATTTATCTCTGAGTCACACTGGTTGAAGTTTAGAATAAAGACGTCCTGGATCCATTTAAGGTCAGTGAATTGGATTGTTCAAAATAGCTGAATTACATTGTCTACCACAAATTACGATATGAATCTTTACAGCCCTATTTTGGACTTATTATTCATTTCTATTGTCACATAATCTATATGAGAAAGCCTGATTTTTGTTTCCAGTCACCAGAGACAAAAAAAATACTTCCTGATTTCAAAAGATGTTTGTGCACACCCTTCTTTCAGAATTTTGAGCTCATATAAACTTTAAAAATAAACTTAGACATTAGGTGAGACGGCGGGATTCGAATATTTATATAAGAGGTCACAACTTTCCCAATCTTTGTGCTCCCCCCCCAAAAAAATAAAAAATTGAAAACAGTTACCACCAACACATAGCTTCTTCCTAAATCTGCTGACCGTGCTCAACTTGTAATAACTATTTAGTAAGGCCTCTGAATGTGAAGGTTATTCGCCGGCGTGTCCCGGTGGAAGGAGTCTGACTGTGCTCAGAAATTGCCTCATGCACCCGTAGTCTGAATTGCTGCAATACGAGTGTCATGACTCCTGAATGCATCTGCCATCTCTTCCAGCACATTTCCCCAGAAAAATTGGTGTAACAGTTGTTGCTTATGGTTCTTCCTCTACTTTTTCAGCTGCGATGTGAGAAAAAAATGCATTTACGTGTTTGGTTTTCTTTACTTGTGACTGATTAACTACAGAATCAATCGAGCCAAAGAGCCCTCATATGTTCTGTTGCTGCTCTGGAGGATTTAAATGTGTATAATTTGTACTTCCTGCTTGTCCTAATTTTGCTGAATGTTTTTAATAATTCTTTTATCAAATTTTATAAACTATACCTTATTTAAATCCCTTTAAAGGAAAACCACAACCCATTATTGCCACTTAAAGCTTTGGAAAAAAAAGCAGAGAAAATTAACCAATGTTATGGTTGTGTTTACCCGCTCCTTTGTCACTTTTCAAGGCTGGCGCTGATAAAGACGAGGCGCCATCTTTGCCTTCTGCAATAATTAGTTTGAACACATTCAAAGTTGACGACGCAGAGATGTGACAAACACACTTTAATCATCGCGCATCTCAGCTCACTCTGGAAAACTTCTTTTCTATAGAATCGATTTGCCACTGCATACATGTACATCATCTCCCATGCATGACATTTAACATTAGAACAGTAAGTAGGCGTTCTTAAATGCCTGTCAGGACGGATTTAACTGTGTGTCATGCATTTCAAATGAGAGTCATTGTCACGTCAGATGAAGTACTTTGCAGTAATGAGCTACAATCAAGAAGTAGTGGCATCAGTCACTACTATAAAGGATCATTTGCTTTAATGTGATTTTTCTTTTTTTTTTTAATCCTCTACTTTTTTTTTAAGCTGCATCAGATCCTTCAGTAATGAAGCAGCATTATTTTACTCATAAGACAACATTAGACTCTGAAGCTACGTTTACACCAGGGGAGTCAAACAGCAGAGGGCCGGCCTCCTGCTGGTTTTCTAGAAACCCTGTCTCATCTGCTGCTGATTGCCTGGATCAGGTGTGTTTGGCCAATAAGGAGCTTCACTGACAGGTTGGTTGGAAAACATGTTGGACCTCAAGACCTGGATTCTGACACTTCTGGCTGACACCAACCTCGGCAACTCGGGTTCAAGCGACCACTTCCAATGGAAAGTCTATGTAAATGTGCATTCTGGGTTGCCATTGAACACATGTTGCAAGTGAAACCAGTTGACCAATCAGGGACTTGGATTTGGCTTCAGGAATATTCAAATTTTAATACCATGACTAATTAAGAACTTTGTAAGCACCACTTAAGCAACATTAGAAAATTGCTAGGTTTGCCTCCACCATAGGAAACGGAATTCCAAACACAATTATTTAAGCAAATAAATATATAGCTAATATATGTACCTAATAAACTGTTTAAAAATGACTAATATACAGTAGAAAAGGGAAATAAGAAGAAGCCCATCCCTGTATCTACAGGGTGAACGCTATTGGCTGTTCAAGTTTGCGTATTCAGCAAATTTTGGGAACTCGTGTCACATGGTCGTTGTCAGCGTGGCATAACCAGTTAATATCAACTTTGTTATTGTGCAAGTTTGATAATAAGTGATGCATTAAATACACAAATGACCTTAAAGTTGTTTGTGGTTGTTGTGTATATGAAAGGTTAGGACAAAAGTAATTGGGTACATTTGTAATTATTATTATGATGTGAGCCTCTTAGGAAACTAAAAAAACATTTTGATAGGTTCAACCTGCTACCTGGATTTTTAAGGAGCCCAGTCCATCTGCATGCACAAGTGGATACTTATAACTGGCATATAATTATGATCCAAGGATAAAGCAACCTTGCCTGGGAGTGCGCGCGCTCAAATGATGGGAGACTTGTGAAAGTCAAACAGCTACTTACGAGTTGAAGATGCATGCCAGCTGACATGAAAAATCTGGTTTGTTGGCCTGAGGGCAGCGGAGAATGTTGATGGGGAAAGCTGGAGGCTTGTGATTACTCCCTGAAGCATGCGGTGCTCTGCGTGACGAGATACCTCTGCAGGAATCGGACATCAACAGTGACCTCTATTCAATGGTTGTACATTAGGATGGCTCATATGAAGCTGGGAGACAGAGATGTGCAAAGGAAGTGGGAGGGGTGTGTGGGGGTATCATAAAGTGGGGATCAGTCGGTAAAGCGGACGGCTTCCCACTGCGTCTGTTTTTGTGCATCAGGTTAGCTTTCCTCCTATGAGGGAAAACTATCAAAAAAGACTAAATCTTGAAGACATTTTCCTTCTCTGTTTAACACTTGCTTAACTTTTTTTCAACAGTTGCTTATCTCAGGCACTGACAGATTTTATAATCGCACAAGTTTGTGTTTAAGTTGCACCGTAAAGTCAGTTTGAATGCTACTTCTGTGGAAATTGTGTTTTTGGTATTTTTGACATGATCTTATGTCGTTTTTTTTGGATGATGGAAGACAAGAAAGTTGAAGTAAAAATAGCTTAATTGTGACGTAGAAAATAGAGAAGCCACAAGCTCCCTGTTGCGCTCCATTCTGATGCATCCACCTGTTGACAAATAGACCCATGTACGTCTTCGGTTTTCTCAGCTGACCTGGCATTGCCACGAACGGGTAGATGGTTGGATCCAAGTGCAGCAGGTTTATTTGGCACAGACAGGAGAAAAGGAGTGAAGCACATCTAAAAGGCCACAAAGCTAAATTAGGGCCAGGAGGGCAGAGGTCAAACACGAGCGAGAGGGCATCAGAGAACAACCAGAGTGATCAGGGTCCAGGCCAGGGTCAGGGCAGGCAGCAAACAATCAGATTTGAAGATGAGACAGAAGATCAGGTCAGGATGAGAACGCTCAGTGATGCAGGGAGAGTGGCACAGACAAGACTTCACACTGACTAAATACTGTGGGCTGTGGGGCTTCTGGGAGAGACAGCAGAGGCTGATGGGAAGTGGAGACCTAGGAAGTACTAATACTGAGGTGATGGATCCCATTGATAGCCAGAGGTGGAGACAGGGGACAGATTCATGACAGGCATTTGACTCACTGATGGCTCCAATATTACTTGGTTAGGTTCAGGCTATGAGAGGTTGTAAGCTAGTGGGAGAGCGTGCGAGCAAAGAGCTCTCACTAATGGTAAGGAGAGGGGAGTTGCTCTGTGTCAAGGGTCAAAGCTTGTGGGCGAGACACTGGCCATGAGATGCATTTTCAAGAACGTGCGTGTAGTATTTTCTTGAATGGCTATTTAGCTCATGGTTCTACACTAGATAAGAAGGAAGGGGATTCTTCTTCTTTTAGCACATGTCCACCACCTACTGTTGAAAGAGGGTTAGTGCAAAATTTCGCAAATCTTGTGAATCTTGCTCAAGGAGTTTTTTTTTTTTTCGGCTCTTTTCTGATCAATGACAGACGCTGTGTCATTTTATTCTGTATGGGCCATTGACATGCATTATTTTACTGGACATAAGGTGTTGGCATCACTCATAGGGAACACCTTTACTCCGGCTTTGGATGAGCGAACTCCCACGAGCCCTCCAGCACCCTGGAGAGGGTGTAGAGCTGGTCCACTGTTCCACGACCAAGACGGAAACCGCACTGTTGTTCTTGGATCTGAGGTTCGACTATCGGACGGATTCTCCTCTCCAGTACCCTGGCATAGACTTTCCCAGGAAGGCTGAGGAGTGTGATTCCCTGGTAGTTGGAACACACCCCCCGGTCCCACTTCTTGAAAAGGGGAACCACCACCCCAGTCTGCAGAAACTATGTCCTAGAAAACAATGCAGTTCTTTTGATTTGGGCTAAAAATGGCAAAATTATAATTAAAAGAAGACTGGGGACACTTATAAAATAGATTAAAGGATGACCGGAGTGGCTCTTTAATAAAAGGTATCTGCATGTACTATTTACTTGTTGGAAAAGTCAAATAACACAACACTGATGCTATTTAAAGCTGCCTCAGATGTCTTGAGCGTAAGAAAAAAAGATCACATGTATATTTTAAACATATTTGGAAGAGTGTTAATAATTTGAGTAAATATTGCCATCATGACTTGATGGCTGGATGGCTTTATTGCCCTCACAAGAGGGAGTATTTAAGCCAGAAGGTTCAAGGATGCAGGTAGAAAACCAGCTCTCAGGAGAAACCTCCAGATGTCTACTGGAAGAGAAGTCAATTTCCTTTGAAGCTTTCTGGCTACTTAACGATTAAAGTGAACTTCAACCCTTTTATAAAATAATGCTCCAGCAAAAGTTTGAAGTGTATTTCCATTACTGCATCCTCACATTTACAGGTTTTTATTGTACAAAATAACTAATTTATCTTGTTTATTCTTCTCCGGCAAAACAAGCACCAACTCCGGGCAGCAGTTTGGAAAAAGGACGGCGGCAGAAAAACACGGGTTCAGCTTTAATTGGCTCCACTTGTGATGTTGAAACTCATCGGACATACCGCTGCATCTGCCTTTGTAAACAATGTTAAAAAGATGCTCAAAAATAAACAAAAGCTCCAATAAATATCTCCAATATTGGGCTAATCACAGTCTGATTGCATAACAGTGTAATTACACAGCAATTATGGCACCTATTATGTCTGAATGAGGCATTAGAAAGGGAGAATACATTTGAGTTGATTATAATTACACATAGGTGAATCCGTTTTCCTCCTTGTATGAACGTTGAAGTTGGAATAAATGCAAAAAAAACAAAACCTCAAAAGCGGTAACACTTTGCCTGTTCCATGTTTTCACTCTGTCTGTTAAGTCACAGCTGTAAGTAGAAAAAACAACTTTAACAGCTTCATACCTGAAACTGCAACACACGTTTTTCAGATGAGTACTTTGTGTTACTTACTTGTGGATTAACACTTTGCTCTGAAGTTGTTGTTGTTGTCTTTTTTAAGATAATTTCTAACACTGTGCTCCAGACAGAACAGTCAGCAGACTGCCAGGAAGTCATGGCAACATCTCCAAATGCGATTGAGGCTGAGAGAGAAAATTAACATCAGAATCTTGGAAACGACATCTTAATGAACTCTACATTAGCAGATTCTTTCTTTTTTTTTTTTTCTTTGTAATGACAAATGTTCCAGCCTCAGGGCGGGTCCTTTTGTCATAGAAACTGATGGGCATCAGCAGGAAACTTGACCAGCCGAGCAGGGGCAGAGCAAGACACGCCGTTCTGTTGATGATTAAGAGTCGACTTTTTGACTTTTGACTAACAGTAGTTATGTTTCAAGTTCCCAATCAAGCATCCGCAACCCATATTTAGTGTCAGATTGAAGCATCTCCATTACAATAGTGGATGTGGAGAAAATTAAATGAGGGGGCAAAGGGGTCAGCCGTCAGTTTGCTAAGAAAGAAAAATGTGATAAATGCAGTTCCACATCTACAATGAAAACAATTTACCCATGCAATCCCTAATGAATTCAATTTTGAAAATAACTTAAAGCAAACATCCTAAAAACTAGGTTCATTTTCAGTCTTTGTTTTTTTTTAATCCCATTTGCTCTTGTTAGTTTGAACAAGAGGGAGATTTTTCATGAAGTGAGAGAAAAACTAAAACAGATGCATCGAGGGGTGGGCACCCTACTCTGGGGGGGGGGGGTTGTCTTTTACTCTCTTCAATAACTTGATCCACTCTTAAATATTCTTTTAGCTGGATTGCCTTTGTTTATTTTTTATTTATTTTTCTGTTATTTAAGTATTATTAAGTATCTGCATTTACATAGTCACTTTGCTTTTTAATTACTGTCAAAATCTGCCTTAAGGACTTAATGTTCAACTTACAAACTGGTAGACACAAAGTACTTTTTGAAACACATTTCTACAATAATAGTAGTAATAATAATGACAATACAATAATAGTACTAATAACAGAAGCTGCAAACTGAACATTTGATGTCCCATGAACTATCCTTCAAACTGCTCACATTTTCACCACATGGCCAATTCCTGTTGTTTGGTCTACTTGGCTTTTGGCTAGACAAGCTCGCCACACTGTGTAGCATCAAAAATCCTTCAGACTTGGTCGTTCCATATTGATCTTTCACTATAGCTGTGCCAGAATTCTGTGTCCAGACTTACTCACTGTATAGAGCATTCACCATTTTCTAGTGCTGTCCAAATTTAAATTTCCAAAATCAAGTGACCAAGAAATTTCCCAGAAGTCTTTGCGAAAAGCCAATGTGCATTGATGCTCACTAAATCAGCTAATATAGACCACAATGCATTGCATTTGAACAATTTTTATCCCCCAAAAAAGTTGCTTAAATGTAATTTTTTTAACAAACTTTTTCATCATCAGAACACAGTGGATTCATAATTAGACGGTAAAGCGTATTGATTTCATTTTTTCACTTTGTGAAATCGGTGACGTCATATCCGGTAGTCCACAACTAGAATACCACTAAAATACAAGTGATTTTTTTTTTTCATAGCTGGGAAAAAAAACTCAGGAATCAAGGCGTTAATTGTGATTTTTTTTTTTTTTTGGTAAAAATAAAAAAATTTTGTCTATAAACCTTTGTTAGCTCCTCCATTTGGCTTTTAAACCCCACATCAGTGATACAGTATATTTCTACAACACATTTTATTATTATAAATGACTATATAAAACATCATCAAAAGATAGACGGGGAGTTTAAAAAGGAGCGCCTAGTTACAGCATTAATCTGTCCACATGGGGCTGCAGCAATAAAACCACACATGTTTGTGCGAGAATATTCCACGAAAACACATTATTTACATCTTCCAATACATTTTCATTAAGTGGTTTACAGACAGTTCACCATGCACAGAAGCTAATAGAAATCCTTACTTTAAAATCGAGCATAGCAAATTTGAAAAAAGTGGAGGAAAAAGCCACAAAAATGAGGAATAGTGAAGTCACTCATCTGTGCTGCCTGGTTTGGCATTTTATTCTTAAATAAGGAATCCAAACGCGCATGAGTCGTGTTTGCAGTCACACATGTGCTTTTGGATCAGCAGTGTCAGCCCTGGATAATAACATCACGGCCCCCATTAGTGATGCACATTAGGGAGACAAATGATTCCCATTTTTACGTTTTCAAGTCAACCCCCAAGTCTTGAATGACACTAAGTTGAAGAAATGCTCTGCAGGAAGCAGTTATGGTGCTGCTGAAAAATAAAAGCAGTTGGAGACTTTATTTTTTAAAACCATGAACATGTAATGATATCATCAGACAGAAGATGCTTATAGAGTGGAGGCCTCGTTATGCATGTTTTGCCTGCATTCAAAAATATTTCTTATTTTCTTTTTGTCACGTTTGCAGGTATGTACATATATATACATGTGTCATTATGCAAAAGAAGGATTAAAAGCACAAACAGACATAAAGAATAGACCCTTTTCACGGTGACGTCAGGCAAAATATTGACAGGGCCGAAAATGCGAATAGTGACTTCTTTGGGTTTAAAACAACAAAGCTGACAGATGAACGCTGCTTAACACAATTTGACATAAATAATAAAAGGTAACCATGGCAATTTCATAGTAAAAATATACAATATTTATTTTATGGATGTCCCACTGAATAGTATTTCATTTCCTCTCTTTTTGTTCACACATCTAAATACAAATTTGAATAAAATTTGAGATTCTGTGAAAAATATCGACCTTTCATTTGAGCAGATATTATTCTAATGGGTTCTGCTTTGCTTGATGTTTTTCTCATGTATTTTAAGAGCGATCAAGCACAAAAACTGAGAAATTCATGTTGGCCACTTGAATATTTTTTGACAGTTTCAAATTAATTTTATCTTTAATGTTTGTCAATTTTCAATAATGTTCGCCATTTTTGTTGCACCATTAAATTTGTTTTTTTCTAGAGCTGTAAGCTAGTAGGAGAGCGTCATCCACAAAGGGATGATGGGAAATGAGTGCAGACTTACTTTGTGTTAATAGTTTTACCCACAACTCAGAGGTGAATTTCTGGTGAACTCCTGCATTGTCCTAGAAAACTGAATTGTTTCCATTACCGTAGCTCTTCAACGGAAAGATGACTACGGAATTAATTCTAGCGGATTCTGAAGCAGAGCAAGGCACCTTTGTGCTGATATGGAACATTTTTTCGTAGGGAAATCGGTTGATTCTGTCACAAATGTAAAGTGTTGCATGAAGAGAGGAAACTGATCGTTGTTTAATAAAGTGAAGATTAAATAATTATTGACATCAAATGAAACTACTATACAAAAAAGCTTTAATCGTTACTACTGCAGAAGTTATCTTACATGGTACGGTCTTTACTGTGACCACATTTGAATTAGCATGCAGCTGTATTTAATTTTTTTTTTTGCATCGGAGTGAAGTGCATTAATTTGAAGTGCAAATGAAACATCCAAACCTGAACCTGTGAAGGGTCCTTCGTTTGTTTTTGTCATTTACTTCACACTTTCTGTTGTCCTTGCCATAAAGGCAAAGGTGACTTAAGTACCTCAGCGTTCTCCCGTGCACGGAGCTCAAGGCTGCTCAGTTTAGCCTTAAATGACACTACTTCTACTTAAAGTTGAGGGTTTTTGGATGTTTCGTTCTTTTTTTTACTTGAACAAATTAAGTTTTAAAAAGTTTATTTTTTCTTGTTTTGAATACTTCCATATTGTAAAAAATTTAACAGTTATGGAATTTTAGTCAAATGTATAAAGTATATTAAATATACAAATACTTAGGTTTAAATAAAACCATTGTTCAATGACAAAAAGTTTCTTGTTTTAACAGTAGGTTAAGATTGAATATTCTAGTTCTTAAAGATGTTACAGTGTTAAACAGTTAAAGTCTTTTAAGTTTTACCTTGAGTTGCCCTCTCTGGCGCTGTAAAATTATGCACTGTAGTGTATATATACATAAGCGAAGGACTATTGTTTAAAAAATGCATTTGCTCAATCTATAATTATTTCAGCTGATAATAAGGAAGAAACTTATATTATTAAAGAATTTGAACCCCTCTGAATTCCTTGATATTGAGGTTCATTTGACTAACCCTGAACTTACTACAACTTCTCAGCTGAGGTGTGTCATAGTAAATACTCAAATATGGTTATGTGTTTTTTTTCCCCCTCTGCTTTCAATCAAAGTTGTGGGAAAACTTCCAGCTATGTTCTCATAAACCGTCTTAGGAACAGTGCAGAGAGCTGCCAAGAACAGCCATCGTCACTGAGGCAATTTGTGAGAAAAACTTCATAAATTTTAAAATTGACTCCACGCAATATTTATGTTTGGAGGCTGTGAGTTTGCGGTTGAAAACTAAAAAGTGGGACAAAATTTCATAGTTAATTCTCATAAAGCAGAATTGTGTATAACCCTGAGTAGAAGTGGGAGCACTTCTTTCTGTTCAAACGGAGGCGTTGGATCCCTGTCCATTGTCTGTAAATTCTACAATTACATTTTTTTCTTCATATTTCTCTTTTATGATGATAAAACTTAATTTGTTCTGTTTGGAATTTAGATTTGTTCAATAAATTAGTAACCTGGTGTCTGAAATGGGAAGCGAGTCCACTCAAATCGCAGTTTGATGAACAGGTGTAAGAAGTTAGTCATTCTTTTTTTTTTTATGACAGAAATATAATTTCTGCTTAATTTACAAAAACATGTATTTTGTTCAGTGAGAAAATGCCTAACATTTTTAATCTCATGGGTCTATAAAAAATCTGGATTAAAGTAATTTGTCAGAACTCACACAGAAATGTCCACCTCCAACCACCAGAGGGACCCCTCTCCTGAGTATTAAATATCTTCAGCACCTTACTCACTACAACTCCCATTGGCCTCCGCCTAAGTCTTCTCCATGCACATCTTATCATCATCATCTGCATCTGTTTACTTGCTCCTCTGCCTTGGCTCTGTGTTTTTGACCATCGCCTGACTCAAACATCGTTCTTGTCTTGCCCTTACTCTTTTCTATTAAACCATTTACACATGGATACTAACATCTCAGCCATTTCATCACATCGTCAGAACAAAAGAGCATCTTTCATGCATGTTTTTTGGTAGTCACTACTAAATTCAAAACTAATTAGATGTCAAATTAGCCAAAACAGCTAGTATATTGTTGAAATGTTAGCTAAAAGCCAAAGTAGCTTAAGGAATTCAAGGTAAATTTCAGTTTAGCTGAAAATAGCTAGCATATTGCTAAAATATTAGCTAAAGACCAATTAAGCTTCAAAACATGAGAAGATGTCAAATTAGGTAAACAAGCTGCATAATATGAACATATTTGGTTCAATGTCAAATGAGAAAAAAATGGAATAGATAATTTAGCTCAAACAGCAAGCATATTGCCCTTATTCTGATGCGTCCTCTTCTTGACGACTGGATCAAATGCATCTTCGTTTTCCTCGTCTGAGCTGGCATCTGGCTAAAAACTGTACGGTTGGATGGCTCCTATAGTGCTCACCTTTTTTATTGGGTTGGGGGTGAGAGGGGCTGTAAGCTAGTGGGAGAGTGTGTAAACAGAGAACTCTCAACAACGGGGAGGGGAAGTGGGGGTGGGGTTGCACCAACTGCCAGTACATTCAACCACAACTTAGAGGTGAATTTCTAACAAAAATAGATATTTTTAAAATCGATTAAAAGACGATATTGGAGTGGGACTTAAACCATTGTCAGCATCCAGGCTTTGGCGTTTATTCTTCAATGGAGCCTGCAAGACATCATGGGCCGAACCGCCAAAGATTTATGGACTTATTTTGTTCTGCACTTCTTCCTGATTCCCGATTAAATCTTTATTTCCATTCCTCAGGTCTCTCCTGATTGAAATGCTGATAATGCTTTCCTCATGTCAGTCCACCACCTGATTCAACATTCTCCTTTTAGTTCACATCTTTGACGGATTAATTTAAAGGACCTGCAGCTTCACAACTTTGGTAATTGCACATTTCCTGGTGGGTAGTTCTGAAGCTACGCCACAGAAACCACTTATTCAGAGAGAAATGTCATTTTTAAAGAAAATCTTTCAAAGATAAGTAAACTAATATATTCATTAGTGAGCTATTTGCAGAAATCCAATACATATGTTTGATGTTAGAGTATGTTAGTCTGTTTTTTGCTCAAATATGCTCAAAAGTTGCTGCGTCTTTGTCTAAGATTTGCAGATCTAATCCATCTGCAAAGCTTTCAGTTTTATCACAACTGCATTTATTGTCATCATTATAAATCCCATTCATGTGCCAGATGTGCAGTTCTTGTCCAGAAACAAATTAAGGCAAAGAAAAAAACCCTGAAAATTACTCTCTCATGTTTTATAAGCTTAAATTTATTGACCAGTTAGTGTCATTTGGGGTGTTTTTGCAGCAACTGTAAAAAAGAATTGAGAAAAACAAGACCTTTCAGTTTACTAGCGGAGACCATTTCTGTCACTACTATGTCAGAGCTCATACTGAGGTTAAAATCCTGTTTTTTATCAAATCAAACTGAGCTCTTTTTGTGAGCGGTTGACGATATTAAGGGAGCAGAAGCTTCAGCTGCAGCTCAGATTCATCTGTTTTCTTTCACTTTTGTCTGCTGCGGAAAAACCATCTGTGGCTGCAACTAATCATTGTAGGTAAAGCCGTGGGGGTGAAACAATTGAACGGCGCTGTCAATGAATTAATAATGCTATCTGTCATATTTGTCTGAACAGATTGTGAATTGTATCCGCCGCTGCTGCATCTTACGCTTAATGTGACTGCAGGCTTGTGCCGTGCTGCGATAAAGTGTACGTTACTGTGTGCAAGTGCTTCAGATTAACCCAGATATAAAACAGCAAAACATCACCAGGGTCATCACGACATGCTTGTTGTACAATCAATGAAAAGTGGAAGAAAAAAAAACCTGACTTTTATTGTCATTTTGCTTGTGCCTAATAATGTACTCTGAGCTGCAAAAGATCCAGAGCCTTTTCGAGATTGTGGAGGTTAATTTTCATAATAGTCCGGTTTATATTGTGAGCACTGCAGTTCCCCACAGCGAATAGTTGCTTAGGAACCACTTCCCTCACTTCGTGGAGCGCCTTTGCAGGAGCTTTCTGCACCGTCGCTGCTTATCCTGCTTTTCTCAACCCTGCAGGGTTTAATGTTCTTTGTTCCTTTCACCTCGTCCTGTTTTAACGCTCGTTTCCAGGAGATTATTTGCATCATTTAACTAAAACTTGTTTACTTTCATCGCTGGAGATCCAGATGGGTCCACTGTAGGGGATTAAGATTACAAGTAAAGAAGGCTTCGTTGTATAATCCAATTAGGGTATTATTGTTGTCATTCTCTTTTTCTCTGTATTATCTCATACATGAGGCTCTTATTCAAAATGAAGGATAACAGACTGGCAACAGCTTGCTTACATTCATCACATTGTATCATCATGTTAGATCTAAGATAAATCACATCATTACAGTTATTACTGCATTGCCTGAATACCCGCAGTCTGAGAAATGCTGAGCACGCCTGCTGTCACAGCCCAACAGGTGTAACACTGATAACACAGCAGACGATCATCATTTAATCCTCATTCACTTCAGTGGCTCATTGTTCACTTCAGTGCAAAGAGCCAGCTGTGTGACATTGGCTAATGTTTAAAACAGATAACTCTCACTGTATGTTCTGTTTTATTAAGTGATCATTTCAGTGACTGAAAGCTGTTGTACTATCTGCCCCTGTTCAAAGGAACAACAGAGTTCTGGCTTGTGCCATCATTAGAACTATTATTTTTAGTGTTGTATCTGTAGTACAGAGCAACACTGTTAAAGTGGCACCTCAGTAAATCAGCTTTAGTCATTTTTGTTACCTTTCCTTAAGTGTTTATTTATTTATTTTTTTATTCCTGTTTGTTTAAGTGTTGAAGGCTTTTAGGGTAGTTGCATTTCCAGTATTTCTTGTGTGATTTTAAAGGCGCAATCCAATGAAAATCATGTTTTTGGTGTTATTTGTCTTGTAATGGAGAACATATATAAAATAATTTAAGATTAAAAGTGCATTTCTGAGTATTTCTTTGTTCAAATCATGTTGAATCAGGAGCAGATGAAAAGCCGCGTATAGAAAAAGTTCGGGTTTGTGATGCATTTGTGCTACAATTCTGATGGATACACTTGCAGACAAATAGATCCATTCGTGTCTCCAATTTCCTCAGTTAAACTAAAATCTGTCTCAAAACTGTACGACCGGATAGCTCCAATCTTTGCCATTTTTTTTTGCTATGCTAATGTTAGCTTTGGCTTGTAAGCCGCAAACACGGCCGCACTCAAGAACCTTATGGTGCTTTAACCCTCCAATCCAGCCCTTTAATGCCGAGTGTCGAGCAGGGAGGCACCGTGGTTCCATTTTTAGTCTTAAATACTCCCTCCCCTAGGCGGGACTTGAACCGGAGACTTTTGATTTAGGAGGCAGAAGCGCTAATCATTCTGTCACCATAGGAGGTGCTATAAATTAGAGGAGAGTGTTAACGAAGGGTTGATGGGAAATTAGCTGAGGCTAACTTCTGTGCCAACTCAGAGGCAAGTTTCTAATGAACTCCTTCCACTCTGCAAAAACATGTCCTAAAAATAACACAAGTTGTATGGTTTTGGCTAAAAATGACATCATAATTAAAAGACCACTGGAAACTCTTTCACAGTAGAACAAATTAAGGTGAACTGCAACTTTGAGGAGATTTTTGCTGCTTTTCTTGTAACTATTGTGATTCATATCCATTGGATTTGGACATTTTTTTTTTTTTTGTCTGACTTGTTTTTTCCTCTGACTACAGTTTAATCTGAATCCTAGTAATATCTGGTAGTTTGTATCTCTTGTTTAATATGTACAATTTATGCACTTTTATCGACAACATCTTACGAATTATAATTTGTATATTTGTGAACTTCCTCCGTTGTGAGACATTGAAAGACATTAGCTTGTCTTTTCTGATTTGTGGAGTGTGGATGAGGAAGCATGTAATTCTTAATTTTAAAGCCAGTTGCCAGCAAACGGGTCTGAAATCCCAGGTGAGCTTGAAAGCAAACAATGGAGATGAGGAGGAAAAAGACGAGGACAACATGTGAAGGACAGTTAGGAGAAACTCAGAGAAGGTCTGCTACTTATCAGGACGAGCCGGTTGAGGTGCTTTGGAGATTGGCAGAAATGCCAACCAAAACACCCTCCCACTGAAGCCTCACAGGCACGTCCAAGCAGGAGGAGGCCCTGTGGAAGAACTAGGACATGCTGGAGAGGTTTTATCACTCAGCTGGAATGGGAGTGCCCCAATGTCCTCCCAGGAGAGCTGGAAGAGGTGATGAGAAAGAGGGAGGAGACCTTAGACTGATGCCTAATCGACCTGAGCCTCAGGATGAGTGAAGGATAATGGACGGATGAATGAAAGTTTGAAGCACTGATGAAGAATTTACTAAACCTGCTTTTGGTCATGTGAGAAAAAGTAAAAAAAAGAAGGGTGACAAAATTGCCGTGTTGATAACAAACACTGACATATTCTAAATTTCCTCAACTTGAGCTTTTGTCTGACCATCAAAAGTCTTTGTAGCAATACTTGAGTTCCAGAGCTCATAGTTTGGACTCATATAAACTTAGACCAACTCAGTGGCCTTGTGGTAGAGTGTCTGTCCTGAGGGTGCAAAGTTGTAAGTTCAAATCCATGGTCAATTCATACCAAACACCCAATGTCTCCCTGCTTGACGTTAAGGGGTTGGAGTACCGCCACCAAATTGCCCCCTAGAGCGGCTGTGTCTGCGGAACACCACCCCCCCAAATGTAGAAAATGTGTGTCACGCCCAATGGGACATTAACTTGCTACAAACACTGAGCATTTCAGAAAAAAATCTGAAAACAAATGTGGGTATGTGCAGCAGCATGCCTTATTGTCAGGAGTCAGAGCTCTGACTCCCCCTCTGGGCACCAGCGGGAACAGTCACCAGAGTACTAACTGCACTTCATTTCCCAGAAGCCCCAGTTCCTGGTTCCTGCTCAGCTGTCTCCAATCATACAATCCACCCACCTGCTTCTTAAGCAGCACACAGAGCCACACTCACTGCGAAGTTTTGTTTGTGCCGCCCTGCCTGCAACACCGAGCGTTTATTCCTGGACCTGATCTTCTGCCTCTGACCCTGTTTATTCTGATTGCCTGCCCCTGACCCTCGCCTGGACTCTGACTACTCTACTCTCTCGTCTTGGATGATCCCACGCCTGTGTATGACCTCTGCCTGTCTGACCCTGCTTAGTTGTGTGGACTATTATCTCTGATAATAAACCTGCTGCACTTGGAACCAGCTGTCTGCCTGTTTGTGACACTTATAGTCTCCATGATTCACTGGATCTAAACAAGCAAAGCTACAAACTTTTGTAATAAATTAAAATATATATTTGTTGCATAAAATGCCCAAAACAATGAACTTTTCTGTAGACTTGCACTGATAAAAGTCTTTTCTAATGTTGAAATTACACTAAGAATGTTAATTTTGATGCAAAACAGAATACAAAATCACACTCATTAAAAAATCTCTAAAAAAAGTTATTTTTTACTGTGGTATTTTAAAGTGTGCTAACTTGTCTAAAGCTAAGTTCACACATCAGTAGCACAAGTTCAAGTGACCATGTGTAAACATGTGTACTGGGTTTCCACGGTCAAAACTCTCTTATGCTAGTTTCTATGATCGTTTTCAGGCTCTGCGTAAAAACCTATGGCCTTTCAACACACTTTGAAGTCTAAACTAGGTTGAACTTTGACCACTCAGCAGTGGTGTAACTACTCAAGTAAAGGACTTTGTAGTACTTTTTGGCTACTTTGTATTTGCACTGAGTATCAAAAATTACTGTCTACTCAACTACATTTTTGATTGAATATATATACTCTTTACTCCACTACACATGAATGGACACCTACCGCTACTTGTTACATTGTGATTGTGTGCAAAGGACCCTCAATTTTATCTACTTAACCATGATTGGTTTGTTGGGCGAATTAGTGGGCATCGCCATCTGCAGGATACTGAAGATACTGCTCACTATTTATGAGCTAAATCTAAGCATTAACTTGTGGGCGGGGGGATGAGGCCAAACGTTGCAGTACCACAACTGACCAGAGAGGCTGGTGCTTGGAGTGAGCAATTTGTCATTGACTCTTACGTTAAAATAGTTCTGAAAAGAGTTAGGGTTGTGAGCATCATTTTTAGAAGAAGCCCCTCCCTGCTCATTAAGAGTGAAAACCAAGAATGCATCAGATGCTGAACGTAGCTTAACACAGCGGTTGAGTCTCTTGATATGTTTAAGTTTACCTGTTTTACCACTTGCTGTTCAAAGGAGAATGTTCTCTTCTTTCACAGTAGGTCACTTGTTAATAAAAGATCCCGACGAACGGAACAGTTAGAGTTCATTTCCTTTTTTTTCTAGGTGTTTGCAGGCAATCTACACCACTGTCTACATTTCCCAAAAAAACATTTTTAAAGCACAGAAATTGATTTTTTTTTCTTTTTTAGGTTTTTTTTTTGACCATCTTCAGCCAAAAAAAGTTCAACAAGCTCACCCCTTAATAACCGAGGCCCTTACTAGTTCCCTCCTCTCTGCTGCAGGGGCTGCCTTAAAGTGGTGCCCTGTGTCCATTAGTGATCTTGCCACAGATCCATCAGTCTGTCCCATTAAGAGTCACTCTTCTTTCATGTCTCACTAAATCCTCAGAAAAATCTCTGTTTTTTTTTTCTTTTCTTTTTCAAAGGAGTGGTGATTGTGTTTCACCTTCTTTTACTTTGACGTGTTTCTGAGGACTTGACACCTTGTACTTGTAGACACTTCAGGCAAGACACTGTTCTGGATGGAGCTATGAAAGGAAAATGGCTTTGAGGTAGTATTGCTTTTCTGTTCCTCATCATGTGTTTACCCAGCTAATTTGCATCTTTTCTTTTCTATGAAAAAACATACATTTTTATGCTTTTTAATTTTTTTAATGAATGCTGCAATTATTGCTTTTTATGAAGGACTGAAACCAAAAGTGTTTCAACCTTAACACCTGTTTCACCTGGAAAATTATAGTCAAATTAAGAAGTAACACTGAAACTTTCTAAAAAATCCTTTTGATGGGAAAAGACTCAAATTTCCCTCTTTTCTCAACACACTTAGGCTGTGTTTTTTCAGTGGAAATTAAAAAAAAAAAACTCATGATCACGTCTTGAAGTCAGACTTTATGCAGCACGAGTATATTAAGTGTTAATGAGTGAGAGTTTTGTGTTGAGTTAAATGAAAGAAAAGCGTAAATGACTACTTGCTCTTAAAAAACTGTAATCTTCATGTCAGCATAAGGCCGCATTTACATTTAGGTGAACTTCTCTGTGGATTCCTGACAATTCAGTTCACATCTATATTGTAAGTTTTTACTGCTCAACAAATAGGATTTGTTTTTCTATCAGTAATTTTCTCCAGTTTGCAAACATAATCAAACCAAGTGACAGCCTCATAATTATATAGAATTAAGAAAACAAGAGTATTGTCACTATTACATGTACACATGTGTGCAAAATAAAGGACGAGCTGCTTTTATTCTGATGTTTCCTTATTAAAGGACTATAATGAAAATCACTTTTGTTGATGAAACACAAATTCAAACTCATTTTCATCGACAAATGATCAGGAAGAGAAAAGTTTTAGTGTTTACCTTTGTAGACATTTTAAAATCTATTTAGTAATTAAGTTAACATGAAAACAAATCAGTTAAAACTGCAACCATCTATATATACAGCTTTACGTCATAAAAAGGGAACATAAAAATATCGCTCATGTGCTAAGTGTATCGTATTTGTGAGGATAATGCAATTCACACTTAATTATGAAGTACGGGGGATGCTTTTGAAGAATGCCCGTACGTCACAACTCTAGTTGGTAGAAGGGTGTGCGTATTGGCCCCGTACTGACACCGTAGTGCCTATAGGATGCCGAGACAAACTACTCTGATTGTTTAACTTCCTAAGTGTTAGGTGCGTCAAGGAGCACTCAAGGGTCGCTCAATTAGCATGCACTTATCACTTGAAGAGCACAGAGAGGCCCCTTGCGCCATGGTCACTGTCACTCTCTGGTCTGGAGAGATACCAACAGGTCCAAGGTGAAAACAAAAACTCCAGAGGTTTGTGTGAATGAAAATGCTTGTGATTGTATTTTATAGCAGGTAACTAGCAGTGATGTCAGAACCAACTCTAAACACAGACCTCTTGAATCGGACGCGAACCGGAGCCGGGTTAGGGTGCAGGAGCTCTCAGAGTCCTGGCGCCGGGCCAGTTCTAGCTAGCAGCTCGGTGGTTGGAGACCCGCCCGTGATCCAGTGAGAGCAGCCGGTGAGTTAGAGGGCGATGAGGGACGCCTGTGCGCGGTGTGGAAAGGCACGTATGAGAAAATCCGTGATTAATGCGTCAAAAAAATTGTCGGCACACATGTCAAATTAACGCGTGATTAAGGCGACAAATCTGACAGCCCTAATATATATATATATGTGTGTGTGTATGTAAAAATAAAAATAAATGTGGATATATATATATATATATATATATATATATATATATATATATAT
>NC_050521.1:5258988-5265114 GCF_002922805.2 Oryzias melastigma | reverse complement strand
AAGTCTGCCTGCCTGAAGAAGTAGTAGTTTGGGTCCTTTGACCCAGGAAGTAAAACTGAAAAGGTAAGCAGACACAAGGCAGCACAAACAAACCACTAAACATACTAAACACCCAACAAATAAAGGAGTTGACAGTCATGTGTATGGGATCAGGGAACTCACTTAGATGTTTGAGTTGTTGACCAGCATTAGCTTGGTCCCTGAGTGTAAGATGTATGTGGGTGATTTCCTGTGTGGAGTTCTTATGAAGGACCAGCGTCTCACCTACAACACCCTTACTTGCACTTACGTGTTACATGACCGCAGCATTCCTGTAGATAATAAATGTGCATGAACATTATTGCTCTGCAGGCTCATAGAGCGGCCCACGTTCTACATCTGGATACTCTAACCCACCAGAGGCCAGTGTAAGTTCAGTGTCTTACCCAATGACACTTGGACATGAGGTTGGAGTGATTTAGAATCAAACCCTCAGTCTTTCAGCTGTAAAACAACTGCTCCATTTCAGAATCTCAGCCCAATGTGGTGCATGTAGTAATAAAAAAAACAGGATCACCAGTTAAAGAGTCATCTCTTTAACAAAGAATGTAACAAGATCTTCAAGTACAACTGTATTACTTGGCTTTTCAAACATTTTGAATGTTCCAAGATATTTTGAATATATGCTCTTTTTGTCTTTTTTTTTATTATTTTAAAGTTTTAATTTTCATTTTACATTTATGTTCCTATAAATATCTAAATCTAAAGAATGTGTTCCTTATTTCATTAGCATAATTTTAAACATTCAGTACCTTCTCAAATTTTTGCCACAGCGTTTCTCTTATTTTCCATTTTTATGTCTGTTTTAAGATTGCTTCTTTTATCTACTGTGTCTTACGACTTCTAATGTTTTAACTGATGTGTATGTGTGTCTTTTTTGTCCAGCACCTTGTGTTCAACAGGAAAGTTGATGAAAAGTGTTATATAAATAGTGATTGATTGATATCATGCAATTTATATTTTATCAAATGGGTCAGCCGTAGAGACTGCATTTCCTCTAATATAAGGTTTATTTTTCTCTTTCATTTCTTTACCAGATGAATCCTGTTGAATCAGCATAATCCATAATTAATGGAGCCTTCTAGTGGATTAAACCCCTATTGATTGTAATGAACGTCATTAATATTTAATCATAGAAAAGTAACTTGTCGTGCTCTGCTGCATCCAGTGGGGTACTAAAATGGAAAACAAGTTTAGGTTAAAATAATATTGCAACATGGCTGCATGGAAAACATGCATTGACCAAGAATCCCCAAATAATACCAAAGTCATATTTTCCGAATTACAATGCAATCAAGAGGAGGCTCAATCAAGTGCTTTTGTGTGACCGTCTGATGTTGTGGTTAATGTAGAGGTTTAGGTCTGGAATGGCATTGGAAGTAAAACCAAAGCTAAATTCAAATCACAAGAAGAAGATTGTCCAGATTGAACTTAGTCTGAGAATATTATTTGGCATATTTACATTTGTTTTAATGTTTGTTAATATGTATCGTCTCTTTCTAAAGGAGGGAGGTTAAAGGAAAGAAAGAAGATGTGGCAAATAACATAAAGACAATGATGATTTCGGAATGACATGCAACAAATACTCAGTTCTTTAAATTAATCTGCTTTTAAATGTCATTCTGATATTTACAGGACAAATACTGACATTACTGAAGATCACTGAATAGATCAAATAAATACTAGAGAGGTAAATGCAAAGGACTGTATATGATAACTGGACTGAGCGGTCCTTCCTCCCTTGTATTCTGAATAGGAAGTACCTGCTGGCACCAAGAAGCCAAAATCTCATAGACTTCTACTGAGAAATAAACACCTTTTATTCAGTCATTCCATTTGTCAGAATAACCTTTCTTGCTCTGATACTTTTTTTTTTTTACATTTTCTTAATAATCCTAATTTTTTTATTATATGTTCTCTGTAGTTGTTAACTGACCAACCAGATCCCTCAAAAGGATGCAGTCTCACATTGAATGATTGCTATTTGTTTGATAGATTTTGTGTAGCCTACTTTAAGTGGTAAGGATGTCGCCTTCCAACAAGCTCACCCATGACTGGCGAGAGCGGTTGCCATAGAAGCAATGACTAATTTGGACAAATCACAGTTTACTGACTTCACATGCGTCCAGCATGGTGGTGTCTATGTTGTAAGAAAATGGCAACTGAATTGACTTAATTTGGTTGGAGCTAGAAGTTGTTTTGTATGGGCCACATAGGCAATGGATTGAACAAGAACACGCTGTGCAGAGAACTCAGTGTCCCCTTAAAGTTACATGGCTTTACAGCGTCATAAAGAAATATTTATGGCAGGGGTGTCAAACTAAAATACACAAAGGGCTCGGACTTAAAAAAAAAAAATAAAAAAAAATAAAGAGCCGTACTGGTTCATTGTGTATTGAGAACACACAAAGGATCTTCTTGTATGAATTTAACCTGAAATGACCAAATCCAGAAAAACACATTAAAATATGAATAATAATGTTTCTTATAAAACTTTTCCCACTGGTCAAGCAGTGCATTGTGGGATTTGCAGTGTATCAGAGGCTCATCTCAAGTTATTCTATCACACAGGCCAAAAATAATTACATTTCAAGCCCCCTCCAGCCCCTGGGCCTTGAGTTTGACCTATGCGGTTTATGGGAAAAGGAAAAAGCCGCCATGTTGTCATTGGCTTCATTTCTAGTTTGCTTCTTTAATCATTTCCTCTCTTCTTCGTACTGCTCTGCACATTGACCTGCCTGAATGATGCTCCAGCTTACCTGCTGTTTGAGGACACATGTTTAAGCTCTTCTACAAATCTTATGCATATAGTTTGATGTTCTACCTTAAAAGTTTAAACAGTTTCTGGATCTGCATTCAAAAAAGTTTTTGTCCTTTTTTTAAGAGACTCTGACCTGGCTCTATGTTTGCAATGTAAAGCATCTTGGATTTTCTTTGGCTCTAAACATGAGCAATTAAATGTTCTGATGATGGGTGAATCCACTCAAGAGGATAGCAAGAACCATGGACAAACTTTACCGGGACTAATTTAATTTTTAAAAAGCGCGTCTTAAGGTGCGTGCACACCGAACGCGGTTCTGCAACAAAATTTTCGTGTTCCTGAGTTTGATGCTACCAATGCATTTAGGATGATTGCTATAAGGAAAGGTGTCTCTGGATATCTCAATTGGAATGTATGGAATACAGAGATGATGCTCAGAAATAAAGTTCATTTATTGTGAAGAGTTCTACAAAAACATCGGTAATCATGTCTCCATGTTTGAGTTTATATGATTATCACTAAAAGATTTTTCCGGTACAGGGGGCTGTGTCTGTATGACAGCCGCTTTTGCAGTGTTTCTGTGTCTCTGTGCCTCAGCTTGAAGGTGGACTGTCTAGTATTAACCCGAGGGGGAGAAAATAAAGTAAGGGGACCTTTCTCCCATTCTTTTTTCAATGTTTCGATGAGGTCCGAGCCGGAAGTCTCCGCACCCCACAGCAGTTCTCTGTCTGCCGGCGTTCTCTGTCTCCGCCGTGGGAGCGAAAGTCACTGAAAACGTCACGTACCCAAAGCTGAGTCCTTGATTGATGGATGTGACGCAGGGACCTGTTAAACTGCAGTTTTTTACTCTTTGTTGAGTTTTGTTAACAAGGGTCCTGTCATGGCTACAGAACGCTTAGCAACCCAGACGCTGGAACCCGGAAGAAACACAGCAAGAGGCGAGCGTGGCAGGTAAAAGATTTAATGGAGAGATGGGAGGTAGAGCGTGAGCAGAGGTCCGAGGCAGAGGCTCGTGGTGTGACCGCAGGCGAAGACCAACTGGGGATCCAGGATGAAGCTGAGACTGACGACCACTCGTGGTGAGGAATTCCTGAGAGAGAGTAGAGAGAGCGTGAGACAAGGTCCTGACGAGGCGTGACAAACAATAGATACGTGGCGACCAACTATGCACCATCAGGGGCAACGGACTGGCGAGGAATGATGATCCGGGAGCTCCTTAAGAAGGCCGGCATGGTGATGAGGTGAGTGGTCGCAGCTGTGACGGATCCGCAGCCAAGCGGAGAGGGGAGGGGGAGGAGACTGACAGAGGCACCATGACAGGTCCAATTTGGGGAACTTGGTGGGTGAGGGGAGGAACTGGGGGAGAGAGGGATGTTCATTTTGAGTATTTGAGTGAATTTGTTTTTAAACAGGGTTTTTTGTGTTTTAAATATGTATTTTATTTGCTTTTATGTTAAGCGCTTTGTGTTTCGGCTGAATTAAAGGCCCCATACAAATAAATAAAGTTTGAATTTAAGATATTTAAAATTTGTCTGCGCCGCCCAATTTGCGCTGCGTTGCTCAAATCTAGCAGCTGCTAGACCTTCGCTCCATGTTCGTCACTCAAATCACGTCACGGGACTTCAAATTGCCTCAGTGCGCACCTGTACCATTGATTTAACATTAAAACTGTCCGCCACAGCCGCGCGATTTGCGTTCGGTGTGAATGTACCTTAAGGCTTCAACAGCTTGGAGTTAAAAACTTGAGCACTTTACAGTAAAAAACAGAAATAAATGAATAAAGGGGGAGAACCCAAGTCCACTCTTTACCTACACCCTTCCTCCATTAACACACACAACCATTGACCCCACATACAATGAATACTTATATATATTGTTCAATCAATCATTTTTTTGTCAATCAATAATTTGCTAAAAAAACAAAACAAAAAAAAAACCTTGAAGCCTGAATTTATTACCGGCTATGAAAAAAAAAAAAAAAATCCCTTACGTTTTTGCTTTCAAATAGACACTAAATTGTGGTATTTTGGAGCCGAAGTGATTTGATGCATATTTGCATCTAAAAGCATTAATGGGTTAAACAAAATTTTTGCTGGATCCACAAAACTTTCTTTACAAAAAGCACTGCCCGCAAATTTAAACTGAAAGTCACCACTTTTAAATATTGGAATCAATCAAACGTTGCCGGGTTAGGCTCCGGCACCCCGCGACCCCGAAAGGGACACAGCGGTCAAGAAAATGGATGGATGGAATGTCAGGAGGGCGTTGACTGAATTTCCTGACAAAACTGAGACCAAGCATCATTAACATAAAACATATTTTCCCTGATTATTGCTTATGTTCTAATTCATCTGTCTCCATGTAATGCAATAAGCCTGTGCATCTTTCTTCTGGAGCTGCTTTTTCTTAAAGCAGTTTATAAAAAAAAACACACACACAATTGAAGAGAGTTTCAATTTTGTTTCCCACTGTGTTTCTTCTTCCATGTAACTTACCTGTGTTTCTCGTAAAGACTCCAAAGCTGCTGGTGGTGTGGAAGTTTCTGTGCAGTCTCCGCCATTTGGAGCCTGCTGGTTCTCCTCCTGTTACAATCTTGGTATCCAATAAACATTTTAGCTTCCCTCCTGGGGCCGTGCTCATTTGGTTTGACGTGCTAAACTCCATGCAGCAGTGCATTTGTTTATGCACAATATTGCTGCTGTAAAATTGTTCAAACTACCTGGTGTGTATAAGGAAGGTTTGAACAACAACCCTCATTTCTCTATCACTGAGCTTTTGCGTGAAACTTTACCGCAGTGTGTTCAGTAAAAGGTTGATTATATCCACATACGTGCAGAAACACCTTAAAAAAAGTCTGTAAGGTGTGTGTCATGCCGCTCATCATTATTAAAAACAGTAAAAGGTTAAAACTGATTGCAAGTTTTCTGAAACTTCTGATTCTTTGAGTTTGTGAGCTGCACTTCCATGATTTAAATTTGTCTTCACATTTCTGAGCTCCTGAAGCAGGCACTCTGACTTCTCAAACTTCTTGTGCCACATGTCTGTGACACTTAAAGACCATATGTGAACCTTCCATGAACACTAGCTGGAATTTATGAGGGAATATAAAAAGCGTTGCACCACTAGTAAATCTTTCAAAAAAATTTGGAATGTTTTTCAAGTTGGTCAAGCCTGTTGATGTAAAGAGGAATTCAAAAATTTTACAAATAAAGTTCCTGGATGTGTGGGTTTTCTCCACACACTTTAACTTATTCCCAAGGTCCAAAGACATCAGTCATAGGTTTGCCTGCGTCACAACTACACCTACAGGTGGTTTCTGGGTATAA
>NC_050521.1:5239488-5258959 GCF_002922805.2 Oryzias melastigma | reverse complement strand
TATATATATATATATATATATATATATATTCAAACAGCTAACAGGGGCTCTGCAGGAGTTACCAAGGTCCATTCGGTGAGCCTGTGGACCAAACTTTTTCCTATTTTTTTTTTTAAATGTGGGGATGCTGTGAGCAACAGGTTGTAGTAAACACGTAAAGGTAAGTAAGGGTGAAGTAGGTGAGACGCAGGCATGATTTTTTTTTTAGCCTCCCCAGGATCACGGCCCAGAGTTTGGGAACCTGTAATCTGATGGGAATAGCCAGCATGTCAAAAAACAATGAGTTAAGGGACGCCCACAACGTTCATTTCTTACGCGACAGGGTCCTTAACCAAACTTCAATATGTGACGAGTGGGTAGTGGGAATGTGTTGGCAAGACACATCTGTGCTCCCATTACATGGCAGCATATACTCATATAACACTTTACTACCTTTATAGGCTCAAAGCACTTTACAGTCACAGTCTCATTCACACGCACATTCACACACTGATGGGGACTCCGCCGCTGAAGACACTTCAACAGGCAGGTCGGGAAACCTGTGATCTTCTGATCAGAGGTCGACCACTCTACACCTGCACAACGCCCGCCCTTAAGATGAAGCCACACTTCTCTACAACCATCCACAGGCCCGGACGAACCCAAAACCCACAGCAACTGTGCGGGTGCGTGAGACTGAGGTGTTAATCTGTACCTAAACTGTCCCTTGGGTGACAAAATGAGTGTGTCTCTGTGTTGAACTGACTAAATGTTAACCGATACCAATTTCAGAAAGGGACAAAACGGATGAAAATGCATAAGAACTGTATAGACTTTTTCACAAAACCCTATACCTCGTTTTTTTATGTGGTTTCAATTTCCGAGGTTAGCGAAAAGTGTTTAAAAACGTTTCTAAGAAACTTTTTGATGGTAGATTTGGTAACACAAATTTACATTTCATTTTGCATTTTCAGCATTAATGTTTGTATTTTCAAACTCATAAAAAATCAACAAAATATGAATCTTACTTGTTTATTTTATATTTTTAAAAGAATTATGGATTTATTGTGACACAAAATGCAGAAGTTTCTTGTATTTTGAAGCAACTTGGGATGCAACATCTCAGAAAGGGACATTTTCCTTTTTCTTTCTGTTTGGACAATAAAAATATGGTCGCAGCAAAGAGGCAAATAATCACAGATGCACTAATAATATGTAAATGAAACCCAAAAAAAAATCCTCACATGCATATATGTGTTATCACAGATCGGGTGTGTCCAAAATGAACATCCCTGTTGCCTCAAACAGCAGGTTTAAAGGACGATCTGTAAAAGTGATATCAGCCTCAACGGAAATTAAAACAGGAAGCAGGAACCCACGCGCCACCGAGGAGCGAATGCTGCCACGCCCCTTCCTCATCCTCTCTTGAGGTGACATAATTCAGAGCTGAATTTTGTCCCGCCACGTTAGTCTGGAACCAGATAACACTGGTGTGTGAAGTTTTGCTAATCTGATGACTACTCTGCTCCTGAAAAGTTCACAAAATAATGAGTCCATAACAAGTGAGGCATATCCTCTGCACCGTGGAGAGACTCCGTCTCCCCCTCCACAAAACAAAGCTTCCCCGACCTGCAGCTGATCACAGCCGAATACCTGTTCTCCTTCGTCTAGAGGAGCCAATTAGTCTTTTCTGCCAGGTTCAGAAGTAATTACAGTTTGGCTGTGCCTTTGCGTTTGGCTCCCTTGTGTAACTCCACGACCCTACCCTCAGTACTGAGGACTTGACACTACGAGCTTTCAGGAACGTTGCACTTTCAGATTCTCAGTCTTTCCCTGGAGATCTCAGTTGCTAAACAAATCAACAATGATTTTGGATGATCACGGAGAAATACCTCCAACTAGTTTAAGTTAATACTGAAGATACTTTTAAAAAAAAGACTTTGGATTCAAGCTGAGAATACTTTATTCTTTTGCCCTTTCTGTGTCAAATAAAAGTAGAGAAACATTTTCAATAAAGCTGTCTAGATCAGCCTCTCAAATCTATTCCGATTTGTGGAAATATTTATTCTTATTATAGGATGGATAAGGAATACAATCGTCTAGGTAAACCTGTCTTATGAGGAGACGAATTGGAAAAAAAAAAAACCTTCTGGTGAGCTTTTCTTTTTTCCGGTTAGATTGGAGGTGAAAATGAATCAGAGCAGAGGAAGAGTTGCAGCTGTGTAATCCGTAGTCCTATTCATAGCCCCCCAGCATGTTGGATGAATTTGCTGTAGAGGGTGCGTGTTGATCTCTCAAATTCAAGATTTGGGTGAATGTCATTCTGCTCAAATATATTAGTGGGAATAACCTACATTTCTATTTTATCATTTTCTTCTGGAGATTGATTTTCTGGTATGTCAACAGCAGAGTTGTGTAAAGATTAGCTGGTAGAGCTGAGCTAATGAGTTTTCATAGTGGAGTTATTAAACCTTGAACACAGGAGATGTCATCAATGGTACCTAAATAGCACAAGCTCTTTGTCCTAAACTATACATCTTTGACCGTTCAAGCTATCAACGTGAGACATCTTATTCTGTCGTGGAAAAAGGGAGCAAGCAACACTTTATACAGTAATGTCCTGCATGTTGGTGAAAAGTCACTTTAAAGTGTTGCTTACCGGCATAAAGCTAATTTTCTCTTCCGATCAGCTAATTTATAGGGGTGGGAATTTTGAGGCATTTCACAGTTCGATTATGAAACAATTGTCAAAGCAGCTTTCAGTTTGGAGGACCTGAAATTTTAGCTGGCAGTCTTAGGTTAATAAATGAACTATCATTGTGAGGTCTGATCTGAAGTACAAGCATCACACGTTAAAGCTATGCTGTCAGTTTTCACAACTGCTGCAATGACCTCAGCTTTTGTCTAAGTCAGGAGTCCGCAACCGTCAACACTAAAAGAGCCATTTGGTCCAGTTTCTTACAGACCAAAATCCAGCGAGAGCCGGAAAGTCCCACATTATTGTGTAGAAAATACACAATATTTACGTTTTTGTGTCCATTAAGAATTATTTTTGAAAAGCAGCTTTCAAATGTTACAATACAGTATTATTAGGATTTTGGTGCATAATTGTTCTCCTTTTACTGTCAAATACGAACAACATTGAAGAAGAATCCAATTACAACAAAAATAAAAACATAAAAACAAAAAATGAGTTTTTTTTATTCTCGTTTTAAAATATCTGAGGCACAAAAAACATAATTCTGAATAATTTGTAATTGTTTCATACTGCATTTGTTTGAAACTTTAACCACTTTGGGTTAATTTACCAAAATATAAGACTCGTAGAGATTTTTATTTGGCTTACTTTACAATAGAAAGAACATTTGTACATGATAGTAAATTACACTTTTTGCCTTCATTTTTCTCTGTGGTTTGACATTAAAAATATAAACAGAAATGTCAAAACATAAATTATTTATTTGAATCATTGGCATTTTTTTCTTTAAAGCTAAAGGGACAAAAGAGCTGCATGAGGCTCCGGAGCCACAGGTTACTGACCCCTGGTCTAAGTAGATAGTGCCGGTGAGGATCAACGTCTGGGAGCCCTCATTCTCCACCACAGAGTACAGTCCCAAGATCTTTGCTCTAAAAACTATTATGGACTTCATTATTCACTTGGCTTTCGTCAACGACGGTGGAAGTTTCTGTAGGATATCCAGTCTGGTTTTTCACTGTTATTTTTATCCAAGACCAATTGAGCATCGACACTGAAGTCGAGCCGGTCGTACGCCGCGATCTGAATGGATACACCCCGCGTTTAGTTCTGCTAGTTGTGTGAATGCTTAGTAAGCATTCACACAACTAGCGAAAAGTGATTCTCCTGCTCCTTTCCATACGTCTTTCGGCACGTAAAAACTCAATCACACTTTTAGCTATTTCAGCAATCTTGGCGTCAAAACGTTCAGCTCGTTCAGGACATTAATGTTTGTGTTTTCATAAATATTGAGTAAAATATGCCCCATAGAAAATGAATGAGAAAGTCTTCAAACGTCAAAAATTTAAGTGGATTAACAACAAGCCTTTAAAAATATTCATGGGCTATGTTTTCATCTTTTATAGTCATTTAAAAAAAAATTGGAGTTTAGCTAATATTTTAGCAACGTGCTAGCGTTTTTGGCTAATTTGTTATCTACTGGGGTTTCTTAGGCTAATTTAGAGTTATGCTTCTTTTTTAGCGACTGCCTAACACTTTTGACTAATTTAGTTTAATTAAGAATTTTAGGCAAATTTTGAATTTAGCTAGTATTTAAGCAACACATTAAATATTTTTGCAAAATTAGCATGTATTAGGGATTTTTAAGCAATTTTATAACAATTTTTTCAGAAATTTAGCTCAATTTCAGCGCTCTTCCATATTTCTTTAAAAAAATCAGTCTTTTAGCAAATTTAACATTTTGCAAATAGCTTTTGGATTTTCAACAAATCCTTTCATCAATTAAAGTTAAATTGCGTCACCATTTTCTGCAAAAAGCTTCAGCGACTACTTTCAGCAACTAATGTTATTGCAGGTAATGCAAATTTTAAATTATATTAAGTTTTCAACTATAAATTGCTTAAAAAAACAATTCAGAATCTTCTATGGGTTGTACTAATTATCGAGTGTCCCTTTGTCCCCCAAACTGCTAATTCACATTAATTGCATAAGAAATTATTGTATGTCAAAGAGTATCGTAGGTTTTAACAGAGACATCTCCAGTGTTAAAGGTTTAAAGCTAAAAAAGTAAAAAACCAATGTTGTTTTCAAGGACATAGTTTCTGCAGAGCAGCAGTAGTTCATTAGGAATTTTTCTCCGAGTTGTGGGCGGGACTGTTGGTAAATCTGCCCCTATTTCCCATCATCCTTCTGTTTCCACACTCTTCTTAGCAACCAGCCCTTACAATAAAAAAATCTTCAGCTCACTTTTAAGCTTATTTTTCCTCATTTATGTCCTCCATCATCAGAAAAAGGCCACAAGAACATGTTAAAAACACCAAAAACACTTTTCATCGGAGTGGCTCTTTAAAGTGTAAACATACTTTTTTTTCTGCAAATCAAGCCACACCTAAAAATGATTATTTTTATAAGCTCAGTAAATGCTTTCAGACATTGTTTTTAACATCTTGCAGACATCTTTATTTTTCCCAATGTAATAGTTTTTTTTATTTTGTTACACACAACATAACAACAGTACACAGAACAGCTCAGTGTAATTTCCTACCAAGGATTTACTTGTTCTCATTCTGCCACCCACAGCTTTACTGTTTTTATTGAATATTTCTTTTCCTGTAAAATTCTCCTCTTCGATGCAGCAGACAGCTAACAAATATCCACACTCACTAGAAGTTCTTGTTAGCACAAAATTTGGCCATTTAGCAACTGAAGACTAAAACAGAAACATGAAGGTTTGCTTGATACAATAATTACCAACTCATTTCCAACTTAGAAATTGGTGCCAGATTACCAAAATACTTGCTAATTAAGGGATTTATTCTTCATTTTCAAATTGGATATGTGAAAGTTCAACAAAAACATACAATTTCAACCATTTGATCTTAAATATTTGTAAACAGCAGCTGTAAGATAATCTAGAAAGTATAGCTGTTTTCACACAAAAAACTCTCAGAACATTGAATAGACATTTTTTTTTTAATTCTCCTCTTAAAGTTGTTCAGAAATGCATATCTGGGTTTATTAAGAACTACTACTTTTGTTAAACACTCAATAAAAAAATAAGTATTGACATTCACTCAGAATAGTTCAAGCAGCTCCTCTTAGACTGTATCATTGTTTAGCTTTTGTGTTGCCCTTGTCTTATTTTGGAGTAAACCAATACCAGGGGCAAATTAGGACTTGCTTAGTTGCCCATTGAGGCGTGATAAAAAACTTCAAGATGACATCTTCATTATGTTCAAAATAGAAAAACAGGGGCTGAAACGTTGACCTTGTGATCCAGAAAGGCTTTCCGTATGACAAAGGTTGAGAGAACACATGACCCATTCTGTATGTGTCTGTCTCAGCAAGTAACAACTAAACACCAAGCAAAAAATATCTTGTTGGGATCTTTAAAATGTTGACTGTGTGGAAACAATGTTTCAAAAACAAATTTTTGAAAACCTGGCATAAATTGGCAAATTTGGGTAAGTGGGTGAATGGGAAGTTGTTCCCTTCACAGAACAGCCTTCACCAGTTATTTAAAGAACTGAAGCATTTGGTATTTAAAGTCTCCCATGTACATTTTTTATTAAAAAAAACGTTCCCAGTAGTGTTTTAATTATAATTATGGCGTTTTTAACCTAAATCCCACAACCTAAATGTCTTAAAAAGCCATTTTTCATGTTGATCTGAAGCCTCTGTTTCCAAAATAACCTCTGAGGGGGCGTGGCTTTTGGTGCTGAGCTGAGCCGATATGAACTACTACAGTGGGAGAATGTTAGTTTTTGCAAACATATTTGTCATTATAAAACTTGCATTGAGTGACAATTGATTTCAGCTAATAGAATTAAAACTGTGTGTGAAGTGCTAGAAAACAACAACAAAAAAAGGTGACCGCTCATAACTCTGTATAATATTTCCACTTTCCCGGTTATTCTGATGCTTTAAGTTTAGAATACATAAAGTGTGCCTAAATTTGAACCTTTGCTAAAAGTGAAGTGATTTTGATTTGAAAACATCCTATATTATATTGACTATCAGTGGTGTAAAGATTCATTTTAACAACAATTTAATTCATATAATTAGTGGTTGACGATACAAGTTATAGTCAATATTGCTTTCAACTCTGCTGTTGAACGATTTTGACTGATTTTGATTCGATTCACTGACTTAAAATCGATCCAGGACATCATCAGCAAAATTTTCAACCAGTGTGACTCAGAGATAGATGGCTGCTACTGAACAGTGAAGGTGAAGTTTTCCAGATTGACTGTATTTCTTACAAGATAATCAAGTGTAAATTAAATGTGTATAAACAAATAAGTAAAGAAGAATTAATGACAAATCAATTCACATTTTAGTTTCACTAAGTTTAGCCGATCTGGTTGGATTATAGGAATAAAAATTGATTAATCTATCAATAGCTAATCGTGATTGACGATTGCGGTTTTTGAATTACCTTTGTTTTTTTCCTTATTAACTTCTTTAACTTTGAGCTTTTCTCAGAATATCTAGAACTCTTGGGGTTTGATTCAATGCAGACAGAGAACTCCAAAGTACAATTTTAGAGAAATGTGCTTAAAGTCAGATTTTAGTAGAAAAACACTCTTTAAAGACATAAAAAACACAAAAAAATATCTACTTTTCTGATACTTCTGCTGGAACCTAAAATAAAACAAATATTTTTAGAAACCAAGATAGTTCAGAGCCTTCGAGCTTTGCTTGGACTCACTGAGCAGTTTGCGCTCAGGAATTTGCTTCAGTAAATCAGTGCTGCGTGTCAGTTCCTTGCAACAGTCTGCTGCAGCTCCCAGTAACTTCCGAGAAACCGAGTACTTTAGAAACTTCCTGTGCAGAGGTCTGCTCCCTTCCCACAGGCGCTGAAGCATGAGGAAGCCCTAAGAGATGATGGATCGAGGTACTCCGAAACTTTTGTCTACTCTGAGCCATGATCTTTTACTTTACCCATGCCGCTCTGCCTCTTGTTCCAAAGGACTGACAGAGGTGTTAAAGCAGCGCCGAAGCTGAAGGCAGGAAATCAAATCAATATAAAGACCCAGTTTCTGGGCACAGAAGTGGAATTCAATGACAAAATATATTTTGACAGCATGTGGGCAAAATATAGCTGTCATCCACCTTTTTTTGACTTATTTCTTTGACTAATTCTTGGCTTTTTATTGAACACCTCCGTGTTGTAAATGTGTTTGTTCAGAGACTGATAGAAAGTAAATAATGTTTTTTTTTGTTTTTTTTTCTCCTCCAGATGGCCAAAATGAAATAAAGAAACACGCACAAGGAAGAACTGTTTCTTCCATTTTTTTTTTCAATCTAAATTCGGGGGTTCGTTTGTAGCGGCCTCGTCGTGGTTGGCCATCCATGTGTGTTTGCAGAAAAGACGGAAGCAAAAGCGAAATTTCCTATCAAAGCTCCAGAAATGAATCATTTTAAGGAAAAAGCAACTATTTATTTTGTCATTCTCCCTGTTTGCTAAGCCTGCCTGCAGCAACCTCCCCTCTAATCTGAAAGTATCTCGGATACACTCCAGACTAAATTGCTGTTTATTCCATTCAGTCGGTCTCAAAGCCCCTGTTTGGGGCTGAATGGCACCTGAGGAAAAAGGGTCCCTGGATGCTCAACACTCCTGCTGACACATCACTATTGCTGAAAGACCCTCCACTTGATTTACCCAAGCAGAATGTCACAGTAATTGTGAAGATTTATATCAATGAGAAAAAGCTGACGAGGTCCCTCGGCTATCAGATCTGACAGACCTAATATGTGCTCAAATGTTGGCTGTCACTCTAAAAGGCTTGCAGGTTGACCAATTTTACCTGGAATGTTCCACCTCGGTTGGTGCTGACGGAGCTGCAGTTTTTCATGTCTGTGAATGGAGTGTGAAGTGGAACCTTTACTTTGTGAAGTCGTGCTTTTAATAAACCTGAATTCCTTTAAAAACCTTTCTTTATCACACATTATAGCTCTTGCTTTGTGTGCTTTGTCAGATGACATAAAAACAGAGTGGCAGGTAGTTTGAGCTGCATGAAAAGACATACCTTTCAGTTAGTGCTATTTGATTCTGAACATTTTACTCCCTCAGGATAAGCCCAAAAAGAAAAGTAATAATTGTGCGTGGTGTATTTTCAGAGGAACTGGTGGGATGCTGCAAAGATGTTCTTATCCATTCCGTTCACTGTGTCTGCGGTGTTTGATGATTATTTTAAAAATAAAGGCAACACAACGGGGTAAGATTCACCTGGGGATGAGTGGATTTTAAAAAATTGTAGAAAAAAAAAACGTTTTTAAATTAAAAAAAAAAAAAAATCTTTATATAAATTGTGAAAGTCTTGCACAGCATGTATAAACCTCTTATGGTCATAAAATGTAAGAAAATGAAAACTACACAAAGAGGAGACAATTGATCCTGCTGTCAAAAAAATTACACTACACAATTAACCCAGCAAACGGAAATCACAATCGGGCTATGTTGAGGTTTTTTTTACCATTTGTCTCATGATAACAACAACTATCACATTATCATTAATGTATTTCTAAACAAATGTGTCTAAATGTGTTACTCAAAATTTAATTGAAGGATCAGAAGAATAAAAAAAAAAAAAAAAAATCGGAATCTAATCAATCCAGGCTCTTGTGGATCGAATCAAATCATTTCTGGAAATTATAATCAATACCCAGCTCTCTTTTTTACTAACAAAACCTCGTTTGTATCTGTGGTTTTCAAAAGATCCTCCTATTACTCTCAGTGATCAATTGTTTTTCAATACGTATCTTTATCTTTTACTTCTCTAGTCTGCAAAGATAAATAGAGTAGCAAGTTAAAGAACATTCTGATCTGAGAAAAGCCATCTCAGCACTTCGACTCCTGAACAGAACCTTTGGTACGGAAAGAAAGTTCCACCAGTTGGATTATATCCCACTTTTGTTCACAAAACACTCCCCAATCGCTCACAGGTGTTGAAATGAGCATCAGATCTTTGTGAACAGAAAGAATCTGGCTAATGGTGATGAATTGGAGTACAACTTTCGGTGGCATTCATGATTGTGCATTTTTAGTGCAATATAAATTACTCAAGCTTGAAATAAAAACTTGAAATAAAGCGGTCTGAGAGAAAGACTCAAATAATTCAAATGGAAGACAAAAAGGGAATTTACTGTTTTTTCCCCCATGTTTTTTCCAGGACATTTTTGTCCAAGTATTTTATTAAAACATATTTCTGAATAGAGCTGTGAAAGAAAACACCTGGAGCAAGATTCTCCAGATTTAGTCTTTTCCAACTGTAGGTGGCTAACATGTGCTAGTAATCACTGAAAAAAAAAAAAAAAATCAGAATCCCTTTCCTGCTTGCTCAATGTGAACACAATGGGCTAAATGCATGTTTAAGAATGTGAAAGTAGCTTTACAGTTCATTTTAATTCCAGTACTTTCTATCGGTGTGATCCCTTCGTTTGGTCACACCATGTGTGTTTGCAGAAAAGATGGTAGATATTATTAAAGATATTATTAACAAAGAATACCATCAAAATAAATATTTTGTTAAATAGTTTATGGGATTTCCTTTATTTAAAGTAAGGTAACCTTTTTGTGCTTTCTTTCAATATAGTTACCAAAGTAGTAACTGTGTGAAGGAACTGCTGGTCCAGATCTTGGTGTGGAAAGCGCCTTCGAATTGACCTGCAATGTGAGAACGTGCAACAGAACAGAAAAGTACAAAATAAGGATTTTATCAATAGCGACAAGAGAAAACACTTTTTAAAATCACTAGATCTGATCGGTTTGTGGCAGGAAGTATCTGCAATAGTTTATATATCTTTTCTTAATGTCCGTCCGAATTCCCCCCGAACTCACTATATAGTGCATTCACAATTTTATAGTGATGTCTGAATCTACAATTCCAAAATTGAGTGCACGAGAAATTTCCCAGAAGTCTTTGTGAAAAATCAGCGTGCATTGATACTCACTACATTAGCGAATATAGACCACAATGCCTTGCGGTCGAACATTTTTTGGGGGAAAAAAATAGTTTGAACGTAATTATTTATGTAAACTATCCACATTTTTATCATCAGAACACAGTGGATGCACAAATAGAATTCATGAAATGTTGGTATTAATTTGGTGATATCATATCTGGAGTTTAGAAAAGAAAAGTAGTGGTATCTGGGACAGCAGGTGGCACCAGACCCTTCTAAACTCCTGCAAATCGAAGCGGCTGATGTTGCCTGCAATCGCCGCATTAGCTGAGAGCTCCATTTTTAGGGGAGGGGCTTCAGAGAGGAAGCAATCAGTTCTAGGAAAAGTATTTTTAAAAGGGATAAGTGTTTTGAAAACGCTTGATTGGACTTTTTTCTATTAATTATCGGGCATGTCTGTTTAAGAAAGAGGGAAAATGTCAAGTTACACCAGATAATATTCACATTCGAAGTTTAAAACAACAGATAAAAAAACTCTGATGACCCAGAATTCTAGTAGTATTTAAACGCATCACTTACAGACAAATCTGAGACGTGAAACAAGTCTCACCACAGATTCATGCGTAACTGAGGTTTTGTGTGTGCGTAACAAGTGGTTAGTGTGTCATTTTTAAAGATTTCCATGTCCAATTAGTTTCAAGCTGTTGTAATTTTAATTTGTGCATCTGTAAATTGAAATATTTTTTATTTAAATTTAATAATTTTTGTACTTATGCACAAAATGTATTATATGAGTTACAAATCAAGAATTACGTACTCACAAATTCAAAGTTATGCACAAATCAAGAATAACGCATGCACAACTTAAGAATACGCACACACAAATCCTAAATTACGCACAAATCAAGAATTACCCATGCATAAATCAGGGTGATACTAATTTCTCTCCATGGGCCTGGAATCCCCTATGCATCTGATGGTGAGATGAAGCCCCATGAAGCACTGAAGCGGTCCATTCAACTACTCGACTCTTGAGCCGGTAGTCTGAGGTGCTTTTATTGCTTCACTACACCATCAAGTTGACAAAAAATGTATAAATCTGGGGGTAGATTTCTATTAAACACATATATGATTAAATATGTAAATGTTTGTGATGGCAGCATAAAAAAACCTTCACATCTCCACCTCCGCCTGTCCCCTCTTTGTACTTTTTTCCATTCTGGAGATCTTACCCTGCTTACTCTGGAACCAACCACCCCTGAAAAACTGTGTTGCTCCAGTCAGGTGTCCCGCAGTGTCCTGCCTGCTCAGAGCAGCTGGGGGTCTGCTCGGTGCCGCCCCCTTCATCAAAGAAAGATCTGGTTTCATCCCTGCAAGTGTGTCATCCTGAGAAGAAATGCTTGACAGGCCTTTGCTCTTCCTCGCCTTCTGTGTGTATTGCATTTTTGGAATTCAGTTCTTCCTTAGCCTCTGTTGTGAGAATGACTGGCTAGTTTGATGGGCGTTGCCAAATTAGCTTTTTTTCCCAGATTTTGTTAGGACTAGATACAACATTTTATATTATAAATTTCATTTTCAGCAAATTCCTTCAGCAATTAAAGTAAATTGTGTCACCATTTTCAGCAAAAAAGCTTCAGCATCTTCAGTGACTACTTTAAGCAAAAAGCATTCACATTAGCATTATCGCAGGTGATGCAACTTTTCTAGTTAGCCTATATGTAGAATTTCAACCATTTTGATTTTTCATAAAACATTTTAATTCGCAACAAATTCTGACCAAAGTACAAAAAAGCAGCAAATATGAGGAACGTTGACAGGATCTGACTAAAAAATTGGCTTTTTTTTTAATTGCTGAACTTTAACATTTGGCGCCTTAATTTGCATGCCTTAGAATTTTCAAATCAACATCGATCCGATTTACTTTCTACTCCTGTACTAGTGTTGCTAACTTGGGACACTTTTGGACTAGTATGGCAAATCTTGGCTGAGAAATGGCTAAATATTTTACATCTTCATCTCGTCTGGTCTCCTTTGCAGGAAAATTGTCCACAATGAGCACTGATCAAGAAGTGCAAAAACAAAAATTGGGAAGTCCCATTAGTTGTTTAAGTTTTCAACTATATAGATAAGCAACCTTGTTACACAATATTTATCGATTCTTTTAATCTTCTTGTACTTTGTATTCCACCAGATTTAGGCATATTATTTTTTTCTTAAAAAGCTCATCACTTACTCTTGTTTTCTCTACTCTTTTGTCCCTGTTTAGTCTGTCTGATTTCACACTGTAATGAAAAACACCAGGGTTCACTTGCAAGAAAATCAGTATCCCTGTCTTTTAGATTGATCAAACTGTACTTGTTTAGTGAACTTTAACATCTGCCCAAGTGGATTATCCAGACTGGGTCTGCAACCTTTAAAGCTAAAAGACCCATTTGTTGACCAAAACCACCAAGAGCCACTAAGTCACACTTCACAGTTTAGAAAAATATACTTTAATTCATGTTTTTGTGTCCATTATTAAATTCATTTACAAAATTTTAAATATTACAAACATTGAACTATAACATTGTAATTTGTTTCTATACTTAATTATTTTAACTTCCTTTACTTTTCACAGCTGCCCATGAAAGTTCCTTTCAAAATAAAGCACGCCCTTGAGTCAAACAAGGTTCTCCTGTTGAACTAAAAATGTGAGAAAGTCAAGTCAAACATGGCGTTTCTATCACATTGTCATTTTGCGAATTTGACATTGCTTTAGAATCCAAATTTAAAAAATAAAAGACGAACATAATACAAAAACTATACAAAGGAACAACAATAAACCACTCTGAATTTGTTTAAGCCATTTCCCATAATTTTTTCAGGTACATGATAAAAAGTATATGACAAAATTAATCCTGATCCACACAACAAAGCGACTTTTTGATTTTCTGAATATAGCACGTTTGAAATGATTGATTTAATAAGTGGAAAGGAACTCAGTATTCACTGCACAGTACAAATACTTCTACTTTTCAATGGAAATGAAATACATAATATCCAGTTTATGAAACAATGTGTATGGCATGTTCAGTATGTGTTGATTTTTAAAGTAAACAAAACAGTTTAAGGAAAAAGTATATAAAGAATAAAATACTGAATTTATTCAAATCCATGCTGGCCTCTCATTCTTCAGCCAGATTCCATCTTGCAAACCTAAACAGGAACATGTTTTCCCATTCATCAATGCTCTGACAAAAACAAAAGAAAATCAGTTTCGAGAGTCCCAGCGACATTTCTGAAATAAAGAAGTTTGAGCTACTGTGCACTGTTTTTGAGAAAAACAACCGCAGGCTATCAGATAGGATTATGAGGCTCCGTGCACTTTAGACAGTCTTACTTTTCAAAGTAGCTTCACTTCTTGCTGCACATGTAATTCACCCCAGTCCCCATGTGAGCTTTCAGACCTGGTTTACTACTAATTGCACCCCGTAGATTGTTTAAGCTTAGAGAAGTACTTTGCAGCTTTTTGCCCCCAGAAGGGTTTTTTACAGTCATCTGCAAGAGATCCAAAGTTTAACCTTAAATCTGAGTCGAGACTTGTTTTTGTGCTTTAACTCCATCCCATAGCAAACCAACCTTTTAGAGGCCAATGTGTAAAATACACATGTATAATGAAGGGCACCATGCACTGAGAACGGGCTTTTTTCAGGGAAACAGAGGAGATTGTATCCACTGGTTAGTTTCTGAAATGAGCCAGCTTTTCATTTTTATGGACTGGGGTTGTCATTGATGGAGGAATAGATCCAGTATTTCAGCTTTGTGCTTTAAAACATGCCTGCAGCTGACCTATAAACTTCTGTCCTTGGACAAAAAAAAAAAATCTCAGCCAACTCCATTCCTCCTTTCTCTCAGTATGTGCACAAGTGCAAATTATTTTCATTCTAAAAGGTTATTCTTTTGTCATGTTTCTATTCAATCATCTCAGCTTTTGTTTTCTCTTCCGCGTGTGTTTGAGGGGAAAAAATAAACACAAATAAATGAAAGCACAAAACACTTTATAATGCAGCAGAATGCATCATTTAAATAATTATTGATTTTTCAACGTGTCCTTTAAGACACAGGGGAGCAGAATTATTGTCTACAAGATCATTTATTGAAAAGACAGTTTGTGCCCATAAGCATCTGTGCTTTTTTCCACCTCTAAGAGGGAGGCAGGCCAGCAGGAGGGACATCTGCTTTACTTTTGATGGGTATCACAAATGTTCCTGTTATTCCACTCCGACTCAGACTGCCCTCCCCTTCAGCACACTCCCAAATTACGACCGTGGAATGAAAGTGGGACTCATTGCCGAGCAGAACGTTGGTATTTTCCCCAACTAAGAGCATCGGAAAAATTCCTTCTCTGGGCTTGCATCATGGAGGCTGTCAGTCAGCAAATTTTGTGGAAAGATGTGAGTTCCTGTCTCTTATTTTGTTCATTTGAATTAATGCACTTAATTAATCCATCAATTCATAGAAGTGATCATTTCATTTGTTTTGGTTACTTGACTCCATAGTTTGAACTTCATTTCACAGCTCACCAAATTGGCTGCAGGTGGAAGTACTTCATAAAAATATTTTTTAAAGAAACAGTAAAGTTAACCGCTTGATGCCTAAATTTATTTTTAGCTATTGAAAACAAATGTAATAGGTGTTAAAGTATGGTCATTTTGAACCCAGTGCATATTTGTATTAATATAAGTCAAGACTTTGTAGTTTTAGAAATCTAGTACTTTATTTTGAAAAGAAATGTGACCTCATATCCTGCAGAATAAACAAAGTTATTGGTGATATTTTGTCTTTATTTCCACTCTTGCATGCTGCCTTATGTATGTTGCAGTTTGTGCTTAAAGAATTCACAGCCTATTAATGGAAACAATCTGTATTTATTTATTTTTGCATGTGATAAAAAAAAAAAAAAACAACAACAACAAAGTAGCTGTTATTTTGAAACCTGTTTTTGATCAGGGAAAAAAAAGTACATACTGCTGCTCTGGTAAATGCATTTTAATGACTATTTAGTCAGGGATGGAGGATGCCTGGCAAAAAGAAATCTTCTGTGGCCTCTTTTTTTGCTTTAACAGGAGTTAAAATGTTTAATGAACCTGGTCTGGTGTGATAAAGTACGCCTCTGCTTTCTGGATATGTGGGCTACCTGCTGTTTTTTGTTGTTTTTCTTTTTTTTTTTTTTTAAGAAAGCACTCATTCTTGGCTGCATAATGGCAGAAGGCCCTGGGCACTCTTCTTGACTGAGCTCAGGAGGAATTGCCTGGCTGATTCTGAACTTCTAAACCTTTAAACAGTAGTTGGCAAGAGCTGTGCACTCACTGTTCCCTCCGTCTCCATCCCTGACTTTATTTTTGTCTGTCTGTCTTTCTATTCCACCTTCATCCTCTGAGTATTCGATATTCAAAGCGCAGGCAGAGAGAGGTTTGTCCTCGAGTTAAGTTTCCACTGCTTATGCAACCTGCCACAGGAGAACAGATTTCATCCACCGCATTTTTTTCCCCTCCACACTGAAAAATTCAGAGAGGATGAAATTTCTGGCTCATGCGGTAGATCTCTGTTTTTCATTATGCCCTAGGGATGTACAATACTTTGAGGTGCCTCGTGTTTTTATGGCTCCTGTCTCGTGTATTTCATGTGAGGAATCATGCAGGTAGCTTTCATTAAATGGCGAAGTCATAGTTTAAGTTTTTAAGGTTGTCTTGAACAATATATCCTCAGCCCTCCCTTTTTTTTTTTTTGCTTCTCTCATTTACTCACAAATTCATCTTTTCGTGTTAACACACAATCACCCTCCTGCCCTCAGTCATGCCATCCACATGACTTCTGAAATATAAAAAACCTCACTCATTTTAACAGCATGCAAGTTTAACTCGTAAAAAATTTATTCATCCATTAATTCAAAAGTAAGCCCCGCATATTATAAAAAATAACATCCGCACTGCTTAACAACCAACCTCCACCACAATAGAAAAGCAAAGTTGCTTTATCATTAATTTGAAACACACAGATAAGAAACACCAATTTTACTAATTGAAGTTCATTCTTTTTTTCAAACATATTTATATATTTTTATATCTGCTTTTGTTCCGTCCTCGGAGACCTTCAAATCTGGTCCAGTGTGAATGAGTAGCTTTCATTTTCTCCCTGCAGGAGCTCTGCTGGAACAAAAGTCTGTCTTTATTAATTTGTGGCCTTAAGCTTTGGGAATTGGCGGCAGCAGGCAGTTTTAATTTGAAGAGAATTTTAATAAAATGCAACCTTTCTTTGACACATGTAGTTTGGTGTTCTCCCCTTGCTCTGCGGTTGTGTGAGGTTTCTGTGCGAGTGCCTTCGTACATCCTTGAACTCTTTCGTAAACAACGACCTGATGAGGTTGATAAATGAAGCTGGAACATTTCTGACATAGGATTAAATTGCTTGGTTTTGCAAAGGCAATATATATATATATATATATATATATATATATATATATATATTATGTCAGGCCAACCATTCAGCTTAAAATTATTTAACTGTTTTAACCCCCTAATGGGTATAATATTTGATACATACATTTCTGAGACCCCGATCCCATTAGCATGATCAAAACTTTCCTTGGAAACCCATTTTACATAATTTGGTCTGTATAATAATAATAATAATAATGTTTTCTGCCCTGTAGTTCATCATCATTCCACTAGGGGCAGTAGAAGGGATTTTCCTGCTCATTTCAAAATGGCTGCCTCCATAAAACCTCAAGAACACTTTTGCTAAGTTTTGCTAATTTTTAAGTCTTTATGGTGAGAATAACTAATCTATTATTTATTTTAACTACTATTTTCTGTATTGAAATAAGGAAAAATGTTATCAATTCTTTATAATGCAGTTGCATGTTAAACATTTGTGAATCAAATTTGAGACACTAGGTAATTTAAATGTTTTTTTTTTTTTTTTTTTTTTTCCGGAACACTTATGTTCTTCCCATCTTAAACTAATATGTTGTGAAAAGATATTATTTATATTTCATAAATATTTTATTTGAATTCATCAAACAGGTTAAAAAACAAACTTAGCAATGACTTTACATTTTCTGTAGATTATTTGATGCAGTGGGCTTTACAGGTTTAATAACAATAAATGATAATTATTTAAGAAACATTTAGTTAAAATAACATACTTTTCATTTTTTTACATGGAGAGCAAACACATGGTTATTCATTTTTACCTAAATTAATGTCAGGTATTTGCACCGTTTAGTTAGCTTGTTGTTAACACGTAGTCCCTTTTGATCTCCTTGAAAATAGCTAAAGTCTCCTAAAGTCTCGTGGCGTATTAGTCAGACAGTTGTTTCACATTCCATTGAAAAAGTAAGCCAATTCCACTTGTCCTGATGGTTGTCACTAACTTGTCTTTTTTTGTTTACAGTTCAGATTTTAGAAATAAGCTAGAAAGTGTCACAGAAGGGTCCAGCAACAGTGTTCCCACTGGTTTACAAGGATTAAGATGTAAAGTAGTCAACCACAATGAAGAAGTTGTATGCACAGTTTGTAGAAAATTCCAGGGCCTGCATATATTAGTGATTTTATGGGAGGGCCTTGGGAAATTTGAAGGCTCCATTTGGCCCACGAGACGGACTTTGACGTGCCTGACCTAAATGTACCATTTAGGCAGATTTGGACTTGTAAATCAAATTTTAAATCTCCCTTGGCAAAAACAATTGAAAAAAATATTAAACAGTTGTACATTTCTTAGTAATGGCAAGTAATAAGAAATAATAGGAAAATAGGACCCAGCTGCATGGTGACCCCATGCTGTGACTCTGAACACAACAGGTATTCTCTCTTTTCCATGGCCCCATGAGTGGGTTTTTCAAATTAAAACATGGCTGTTGTAACTATAACTAGTCTCTGTAGTTGGTGCCTGAGCCAAAACGATAAAGACTGACAGTACAAAGGAGCTGCAGGATGCAAATGTGGTTTTTCAAGGATAATTTTGAGAACAAACTTGTCACACTTGACTCTCCAAAATGAAGTACCTGCTACTTATTGCAGCAACACTCCTGATAGCACAGATGTTTTGCCCTCATTAATATAGCGGCTTTTGCTCCCTTTGTCACGTATTACTGCATCCAGTGCGTAATCGCAGCAGCGATTAATTGGGTGGTAGTTTCAGCATTGACAGTTCACAGTTCAGTATGAATGGAAGCAGCAGAAATTCAGCTTACCTCAGTAAAAAGACGTAGTGCAGGAGCCAGAGCAGAACCTATTGTGTCAAAGAGTAACAAAATATCTGCCTCGCTTCGAAAGGTCACACACTGGTACAGTTTACATGAGCGAAAGTATACAAATCTCAGGTCAGAAGTTACAAATAAGAGGATATGTGGGATTTTTTTTCTCGTCGTTTCCGTTTTTTGCTAAATTTTTTATGAAACTGAATGAAAGAGACAAACTTGGTGAAGTGATTTAATCTAAGTAATGAGTTCTGTAGTTGCTGCTGTGTCAGTTCCAAAAGACTTTCCTGGAAAAATACTAAAACAAAGAAGACAGAGTTTTACAGATCGCACCGTGACACAACTTTTGAAGGTTGAGGACTCGAGAAAATAAATTCAATCATAAATTAAAATAAAAAGCTAAATTATGATTAGTCTTAACCACAAAAAACTTATTTGGGTCTTTTCATGCTTAGTTTTTTGTTTGGCTGTGTACAATGGGAGTCAATGCTGAACAACTTAGTTGTGCAGCAACCAGAAGCTGGTTGTTAAACTGGCAACAGTTAGTCTAAGTTCAGTCTAAAAGATTTTGTATTGAAAAATACGAAATTGCTCCCACCACCCTGCTCAGAGCTGCATGTGATAAATTCAGAAGAGAAAAAAAAAAAAAA